>NW_025365731.1:0-12205 GCF_016433145.1 Gracilinanus agilis | reverse complement strand
TCCATTACATTCTATTTTACCACAGTATATCAGTCTCTGTGTACAGTTGAAGCCGTCCAGCAGCTTTACGAAGATTCTTAGTGGGTTGGACACTCAGAAAGGGGAACCAAGGACTGAGTGAAAATGGGTTACGGGTTAAGGATTAATGGAAAGAGAACATAAGGCGAGAATGAAGACACACAGACACAGAAAGTTTTGGCATAAGGTAGACAGACAGCAAGTAAGCTCTGATGGTCAAGAGCTTCATGGTTAGGAGCTCTGATGGTCAAGAGCTCTCTTGCCAACTGATGTCTTGTCACTTTTATTGGGGTTACAACAGTATGGGGGGGGGAAGGGGAGAGGCTGGTGGCCTGATACATTAACATTATGAGGTAATCATCATAAAATGCAAACTGCCAAAATCTGAAACAATAAGTAGAGCTAAGATCAGGATCCAGATCTGATATGGCCTAAGGCATCTACTGATGTTTGATACCTATGTTAATTGATCATAGAAGGAAAAGTAAGGAGACTGAGATAACTGACTCTCTTCTGGGGTGTAGCCTTAGGGAGGGGCTAGGGATTTGGCAAGGTCAACATTCAATTTGACTCAAGATTGCAGGGATCAATCATTAGCAGTATAAGAGTTAAGTTTTTGAATACTTCTTAAAATAATATCACAATTAATGTATACCTGGATTGCTACAACAGTGTTCTTCTGGCTCTGCTCCTTTCGCTCTGCATCAGTTCCTGGAGGTCTTTCCAATTCACATGGAACTACTCCAGTTTATTATTCCTTTGAGAGCAGTAGTATTCCATCACCCGCATATACCACAATTTGTTCAGCCATTCCCCATTTGAAGGATATACCCTCCTTTTCCAGTTTTTGGCACCACAAAAAGCTCAGCTATAAATATTTTCTTACAAGTCTGTTTATTTATGATCTCTTTGGGGTACAAACCCAACAATCGTATGTCTGGATCAAAAGGCAGGCATTTTTTTATAGCCCTTTGAACATAATTCCAAATTGCCAGCCAGAATGGTTGGATCAGTTCACAGCTCCACCAGCAATGCATTAATGTCCCAATTTGGCCACATCCCCTCCAACATTCATTACTCTCCCCTTCTTTCATTTTAGCCAATCTGCTAGGTGTGAGGTGATACCTCAGAGTTGTTTTGATTTGCATTTCTCTAATTATTAGAGATTTAGAACACTTTCTCATGTGCTTATTGATACTTTTGTTTTCTTTACCTGTAAATTGCCTATTCATGTCTCTTGCCCATTTATCAATTGGGGAATGGCTTGATTTTTATATATAATAATATTTCATTTGGAATAACAAAAGATCAAGAATATCAAGGGAGATAATGAAAAAAATGTGAAGGAAGGGGGTCTAGCAGTACCAGATATTAAACTATACTATAAAGCAGCAGTCATCAAAACAATATGATACTGGCTAAGAGATAGAAGGGAGGATCAGTGGAATAGACTTGGGGTTAATGACATCAGCAAGACAGTGTATGATAAACCCCTAAGAGCCAAATTTTTCGGACAAAAATCCACTATTTGACACAAATGTTGGGAAATTTGGAAAAAATATGGGAGAGACTAGGTTTAGATCAACATCTCAAACCCTACACTAAGTTAACTTCAGAATGGGTGGAAGACTTGAATACAAAGAGGGAAACTATGAATCTCTGGGATTTTTTAAGCAGACCATCTTATCATCTGTAAAGAGGGATAGCTTTGTCTCCTCATTGCCTATTTTAATACCTTCAATTTCTTTTCTTCTCTATTTGCTACTGCTAGTATTTCCAGTACAATGTTAAATAATGGAGGTGACAATGGGCATCTTTGTTTCACTCCTGACCTTATTGGGAATGCTTCTAATTTATCCCCATTGCAGATTTGTTGATGGTTTTAGATATATACAATTTATTATTTTTAAGAAAGGCCCTTCTATTCCTAAACTTTCTAATGTTGTCATTAGGAATAGGTATTGAATTTTGACAAAAGCTTTTTCAGCATCTATTGAGATAATCACGTGCTTTTTGTTGGTTTGCTTGTTGATATGGCCAATTATGTGGATGGTTTTCCTAATGTTGAACCATCCTTGCATTCCTGGTAAAAATCCCACCTGATCATAATGAATAACCCTTGTAATCACTCACTGGACTCTTTTTGCTAGTATTCTGTTTATGATTTTTGAATCAATGTTCATTAGGGAGATTGGACTGTAGATTTCTTTCTTTGTTTTTGACCTACCTGGTTTTAGGATCAATACCATATTTATGTCATAGAAGGCCTCCAGGTTAAGATGGTGACAGAGGAGAGGCAGGACAACGTTATCTCCTTGCCAACAAATATAGGGTACATCCAAAGGACAAAAAAAACAACAACAACTCCCAGGAATATAATAGCCAAGTTCAAAACCTCGAATTAATGAGAAAATATTACAAGAAGCCAGAAAGAGATAATTCATTTATCAAGGAACACCAATCAGGATTACACAGGATCTGGCAGCGTCTACATTACAAGACCGCAAGGCTTGGAACACGATATTCATAAAGGCAAGAGAATTGGGTCTACAACCAAGGATCACATATCCATCAAAACTGACTATATACTTCCAGGGGAAAGTATGGGTATTCAACAAGATAGAAGATTTCAAAGCATTTGCACAGAAAAGACCAGGACTAAATGGAAAGTTAGAAATGCAACCACAAAAACCAAGAGAAACATGAAAAGGTAAATAAGAAAGAGGGGGGAAAGAAAGAAAACTCTGACCTAAATTGCCTTCTTCAAGAGCTTCAATAAGATCAAATTATTTATATTTCCAATTTGTACAGGTTGACTCCAGTTTCTCATCTGTAAATTGGAGATAATAATAGTGCCTACCTAGTGCTGAGGGTCAAATGAGATATTGATAAAATGCTTTGGAAATGTTGAGGTGTTAAGTAAACGTTACTTGTGGTTATTTCTTAAAGTGGGAAAAGTGCGGGAGAGGGAAGAAGGAGAGAAGAGAATAGAGAAGAAAAAACTTTGAGGTTTACAACAATTTTGGGACAAAGATCTGCAAGTATTATCTTTTCTTTGTTCCATCTAATCATCTGTATTCCGTGTTCTAGCTGATCTGTATGTTCTACGTATCCATCTATGTGTTCTATCTAGCAGAGTAGATTAAAAGCCAGAATACCACAAGATAGAACAGGAAGATAAAACACATTGAATAGATGGATAGATAGAACAGATAGATTAAAGAGTCCACAAAACAAGAAATGTAGGCTAGATGAATGGGTAGATTCAACATAGAGCAGCTAGAGTAGATGAATAGGGAGAACACATAGAACAGTAGAAGATATAGATAGAGAGAAAATATAGATAGATGAAACAGATAGATTAGATAGAATACATTGATAGAAGTGATGGATAGGTAGAACATTAATCAAATAAATAGAACAAATCGAATAGATGGATCTATAGAACTCATAGGTGGACAGATTGAATGGATATCTAAAAGACATAGAACAGAAAAATTAAAATAGTTGCACAGTTAGAACACATTGAATAGATGGAGAGATCGAAGAGAGAACACATAAAAGAGAAAGAATCTAGAATGGGTATATGTATAGAACAGATAGATGATAAATACATCAGATAGAACACATAGAACAGATAGAATAGGTAGTTGGAAGAGAGGGAACATAGAACAGACAGAAAACAGAGATGATTAGATAGAAGTTGAACCCATCGAAATAAAAGATAGATGGATAGATAAAAACAGAAGGCATATAACAGAACACATAGAAGAGAGAAAGAGAAGTGATGGAAGAAATAGAACAAATGAGTACAACAAGGAGAACATAGAACAGATACAATATATAAATGGATAGATATAACACATTGATAAATAGATGGATAGCTAGAATAAATAGAACATTAATATTAGAACAAAAGGATTGAATAGATAGAACACATAGGACAGATAGACTAGACAGAGCTCGTAGAACAGACGCCACAGAATAGATAGAACATAGAACAAATAGAATATACAGATTGACAGAACAGTTAGAAGAGATGGAAGGGTTAGAGGATTCAGAATGTTTAGAACACATAGATGTAGAGATCGAACAAATATGACATAAAACAGAATTGATGAAAAGATGCAGAACAGAGAGAACACACAGAAAAGGACAGATACATGGATTGTTAGGAAAAATAGAACACAGAATGGATAGGACACAAAGCCAAGATCGACACAGAACAGATAGAACATAGAACAGAACTGATGGAAGAGATAGGACATAAATGATAGGTAAAAAATAGAATACAAAGAATAGATAGAACAGGTAGAATGGAAAGAACAAACACATAAAATAGAAAGAATCCTTAGTATGGATAGGACACAGAGGTCAGATAGAACATATAGATAGAAGAGATAAATAGGTCAGATAGAACATATAGATAGAAGAGATAAATAGATAGAAAACTTAGAGTATATGGAAGAGGCAGAGCACATAGAACAGAAGGAATGCATAGAAAAACAAAAGAGCACATAGAACATATGGAACATAGAATAGATAGAACATTTATAGATAGAATAGAGAGATACAGAAACAAATGAATAGATGGAAGTGGTAGAGCATGGAGAAAAATAGAACACATTACAGATAGGATACACGAAGTGGTGCGGTCATGGAACAGATAGAATACACTCAATAGATCGAACATGTAGAATAGATAGTTTGAACCCAAAAAATAGATAGAACATGTAGAATATCTATTTGAAAACTGATGGATAGATCAAAGAACGCATAAGAGAAGAAATGGAAGAGAGAAAGCTCATAGAACAGATAGAATGCAAAGATGTATACATTAGAGTACATAGACTAGAACAGAGATCAGAATACATAGATAAATAGATAGATGATTAGAAGTTAGAATACATAGAAGACATCAGATGGAACAACTAGATACAAAAGAGATGAATAGCTAGAACAAGTTAGAATAGAACAAAGAGGTAGATCACAATAAAAAGGAAGGATAAATAGGATATGGAACAGATAGAAGAAAGAGAACACATAGAATAGATGGAAAAGATAGCGCTCATAGAACATATAGGTAGTAAAGTATGTGATAGAACACAGATGGAAGAAAGTTCATAGAACAGATGAAATAGAAAACACACAGAGTAGAAAAAAGCCATAAATTAGATAGAATAAGGATACAAAAGTAAGATGAACAGTTATAGAAAATAAATGGAAGATGAAGAGTACATGGAACAGAGAGAGCACATAGAATAGATAGAATAATTAGAATGGTTAGGACAGAGAGATCTGGTAGAAATATAGATACTAAAGAGAGATGGATAGAATAGGAAGAACCCTTAGAAGAGATAGAACCCAGAGATGGAATAGAGTGGGCTCACAGAACAGACAGCAATAGATGGAGCTCCTAGAATAGATAGAAAAGAGAGAACTCAAAAGAACAGATAGAAGAGAGAAACAAAAGATAGAAGAGTTGGAATAGATGGAAGAGGTACAACACAGAAGCAGCAGAATAAATGGAACAGGTAAAACACATAGAATAGATAGAACATGTAGAATGGATAGATAAAACACAGATAATTCAATATCTACGAAAGATATAACAGAAGAGATGGAAGAGGAAGAGCTCATTGAATAGAGAGAACATAGAACCGATTGATTAGATGGAAAGACAGAGGTCATAGAATGGATAAATTCGACACAACACAGAACATGTAGACTGGTTAGGACAGAGAGATCACATAGAACATATAGATACTAAAATAGATGGAAAGAATAGGAAGAACCCATAGAAGAGAAAGAACACAGAGATGGGTGAGAGTGAGCTCACAGAGCAAATAGACTAGATGGAACAAGCAGACTATGAAGATGGATAGACACTACACATAGAACACATTGAATAGATGGAAGACAGCTCAGAGAACACATAGAATGTATAGATGTATAGATTAGAATACATACACTAGAACCCTGATCAAAATACATAGATAAAACAATAGATGAAAAGAAGTTAGAATACATAGAAGAGATCAGATAGAACATGTAGATCCAAAAGAGATGAATAGCTAGAACAAATTAGAAAAGAATGAAGAGATAGAGCACATTAGAAAGGAAGGATAGATAGAACACAGAACAGATAGAAGAAATAGAACCCATAGAATAGATGGAAAAGTTAGAGCTCGTAGAACATATAGATACTAAAGATAGATGCTAAAACACAGATGGAAGAGAGCTCACAGAAAAGACAGAATAGATAACACACAGAGTAGAAAGAACCCATAAATGAGATAGAACACAGATACGAAAGGTACATGAACAGTTATAGAGAATGGTGGAAGAAGCAGAGCACATAGAGTAGATAGAACATGTAGAATGGTTAGAACAGTGAAATCAGATAGCAATATGGATTGCAAAGAGAGATGGATATACTAGGAAGAACTCATAGAAAAGATAGTACATAGCGATAGAAGAGACTGACCTCACAGAATTAGATAACAATAAATGGGAGTACATGGAATAGATAGAAGAGATACTACTGAACGTACAGAGAGAGTACAGAAACCAAAGTTAGAACAGTTAGAATAGATGGAAGAGGTGGAACAGAGAACAGGTAGAATAAATGGAGCAGGAAAAACTCATAGGATAGATCGAAAAGACAGAGCTCCTAGAACTTATAAATAGTAAAGATAGATGATAGAACACAGATGGAAGAAAGGTCCCAGAAGAGATGGAATAGATAACACAGAGAGTCGAAAGAACCCATGAATCAGATAGAACACAGATAGAAATGGCAAATGACCAGTTATAGAGAAGAGATGGAAGATGTAGAGCACATGGAACAGAAAGAGCAAATAGAATAGAACAGAACCTGTAGAGTGGTAAGACATAAAGATACTATAGATAGAGGCAAAGAATAGAAAGAACCTATAGAAGAGATAGAACACAGAGATAGAAGAGAGTGATAGACTAGATGGAACAGACAGAATATAAAGATGGATAGACACTACTCATAGAACACACTGAATAGATGGAAGAGAGAGAGCTCAGAGAACTGATAGAACACATAGATGTCTAGATTTGAATACATAGAGTAAAACACCGGTGAGAATACGTAGATAAAAAAGATAGATAAAGAGAAGTTAGAATAAATAGAAGAGATCAGATAGAACATCCAGATACAAAAGAGGTGAATAGTTAGAACAAGTTAGAATAAATGAAGAGACAGAGCACATTAAAAGAAAGGATAGACAGAACACAGAACAGATAGAAAAAATAGAACAGATAGAATAGATGGAAAAGTTAGAGCTCATAGAACATATAGATAGTAAAGCTAGATAATGGAACACAGATGGAAAAAGTTGACAGAAGAGACGGAATAGAGAAGAGAGAGAGTAGAAAGAACCCATGAATCAGAACACAGATACAAACATGAGATGAACAGTTATAGAGAATAGATGGAAGAGATAGAGCACATAGAACAGAAAGAGCACATACAATAGATAACAATAGATGGAGCACATGGAATAGATAGATGAGATAGAACAAAAATGACAGATAGGAGACAGACACAAAAGTTAGAAAAGTTTGAATAGAATGAACAGGTAGAAAACAGAACAGGTAGAATAAATGGTAGAGGCAAAACACCTAGAATAGATAAAAGATACAGAATGGATAGATAAAACACAGAGAATACAACATATACAGAAGATATAACTGAATAGATGGAAGAGGAAGAACACATAGAATTGATAGAATAGATGGAAGAGCTAAAGCTCATAGAATTGATAAATTAGACTGAAAACAGAGCATTTAGACTGGTTAGGACAGAGCAATCATATAGAACATATAGATACTAAAAATAGAAAAAATTGAATACAAAGAACACATAGATGAAATAGAATACAGAGATGGAAGAGAGAGCTCACAGAGCAGATAGACAAGATGAAATAGAGAGAATATACAGATGGATAGGCAGTACACACAGAACACATTAGAATAGATTGAAGAGAGCTCAGAAAACAGAACTCACAGATGTATAGATTAGAATACATAGACTAGAACACAGATTAGAATACCTAGATAAAAAGATAGGTAAAGAGAAATTAGAATAAATAGAAGAGATCAGATAGAACAACTAGATACTAAAGAGGTGAATAGAATTGAATGAAGAGGTAGTGCACATTAAAAAGGAAGGATAAATAAAATACAGAACAGATACAAGAAATAGAACAGATAGAATAGATTGAAAAGTAGAGTTCATAGAACATATGGACACTAAAGATAGATGATAGAACACAGATGGAAGAAAGCTCACAGAACAGATGTAATAGACAAACACAGAGTAGAAAGAACACAAATCACAAAGGAACACAAATACAAAAGGTAAAAAATGGTTTCCGAGAGTAGATGGATGATGTAGAGCACATGGAACAGAGAGAGCACATAGAATAAATGGAATGTGTAGAATGGTTAGAACAGAGAGATCAGATAGAAATATAGATACTAAAGATAGATGGATAAAATCAGAAGAACATATAGAAGAGATAGAACAGAAAGATGGAAAGGAGAGATCTCACAGAGCAGATAGACTAGATGGAGCAGAAAGAATATGAGGATGGATAGATACTACACATAGAACACATAGAATAGATGGAAGAGAGAGAGAGAGAGCTCAGAGTTCAGATAGATACTAAAGATAGGTGATTGAACAGAGATGTAAAAGAGCTCACAGAACATATGGAATAGATAGCACACAGAGTAGAAAGAACTCATTAATCTTATAGAACAAAGATACAAAAGGTAATTAAACAGTTATAGAGAATAGATGGAACATGTAGAACACATGGAACAGAGAGAGCACCTAGAACATGTAGAACGGTTAGAACAGAGAGATCAGATAGAAATGTAGATACTAAAGACAGATGTATGAACTAGGAAGAACCTATAGAAGAGATAGAACACAGAGATGGAGGAGAGTGAGCTCACAGAACAGATACCAATAGATTGAACACATGGAATAGATAGAATATTTGTCACTGTTCCCTCTAAGTATACATTTTCTAGCTGTCCTGATGATAACAATTCTTAAGAGTCACAAATAGCATCTTTTCTTATAGGAATACAAATCATTTTAACTTATTTGGTCCTTTAAAGAAAGTTTTTGTTTTTTGGTTTTCTTCCCCCCTGTTTTAATTACATTTTTGTTGATTACCTTGATTTTGGTGTTTGTACATCAGATTTTCAATTTAAGTCCCATCTTTTCTTTATGAATGCTTGGAAGCCTTCTGTTTTATGAAATTACTATAATTTTCCTCTGCAAGAATATAATCAGTTTTGCTGAGCAGTTGATTCTTGGTTGTAGGCCTAGTTCCCTTGCTTTGCAGAAAATCATATTCCTTCTGATCCTTCAGTGTAGATACTGCCGGATTCTGTGTTATTCTAACTGTGGCTCCATGGCATTTGAATGACTTCTTAGCACCTTGTAATATTGTTTCCTTGGTCTGGTAGTTCTTGAATTTAGCTATAACATTCTTGGGTATTGTCGCTTGGCGATTAAATGTAGGAGTTGATCTGTGGATTTTTGAATCTCCACTTTCCCTTTTACTGGAGATAGTCAGGGCAGTTTTCTTGGATAATTTCCTGTAGGATGCTGTCTAGGCTCCTCCTTTTGTCATGATCTCCTGGTAGTCCAATAATTCTCAAATTGCCTCTCCTGAATCTGATTTCCAAATCTGAGGTTTTGTCACTGAGGTGTTTCCTATTCTCCTCAATTTTTTTAAACCCTTGTACTTTGGTGTATTGTCTCATAGGTGGAAGATTGGTAAGGGTGGGCAATGGGGGTCAAGTGACTTGCCCAGGGTCACACAGCTGGGAAGTGGCTGAGGCCAGGTTTGAACCTAGAACCTCCTGTCTCTAGGCCTGTCTCCTCAATTTTTTCATTTGATTTTGTTTTATAGATTCATGCTGCCTTGTGAAGCAATTTGCTTTTAGTTGTTGAATTCTGCTTCTGAAAGACTGAATTTTATTGCTGGCTTTTTAGTCATCTTTCTCGTTCTGGTCTGACTTTTCTTTGTAGTTCATCTTTCACTTTTTTTACCTTGTTTTCAAGATGATCAATTTTGACTTTCAGGACACCATTTTGCAAAAGTCCTGCTTTAGCCCGACGGAGGTATTGGGGGCTTGGCAATGTTGCTAGAGTGAGAATAGCTGCCAGCACCCACAGGTTAGTCTTTGACAGGATGAGAGCCAGCCAAGAGAGACCTGGGAGTCACAGGAAGACAGACCATAGTTGGACTTTGCCATGGAGGAACTCTTACTTCTACAAAATTACGGTCCTGCTGAGTGTCCTCTATAGCACTCATCCAAAAGTATGTGGGAAGAAGCAAGAGGGGAGGCCTGGTGGGGAAAAGGGCTCACTTAACCTCATACTTTTGGATGAGTGCTATAGAGGACACTCAGCAGGACATCCTCCACAAAGGCGTCACTAACTCCTACAACTTGTCTATCAGGAAGAGTCCTTCCCCTTGGGTATTTAATCAGAGGGTTAAATTCTTCCATGGAAAAGGGAGCTCAAAGGCCACCATACCCTTGTTTCAAAGAGGAAAAACTGAGGGTCTAAAAAAGGAAGATCCTTAGGGTGGGGGGCCTCCAGGCAGTAAGGGTTAGTGCTCAACAATTGGGTTGGAAACAACCTTTGAGAATGCCATGTTAGAAAACATAAAGATGAGGCTCTGGGCCATGCTAGGTTCCACACTGTTTCTCACCTTGCCCTTTGAGTGTCTCCTTTAGGGAGGGCCCTTAAAAATGATTGGGTATATGGGCAGCCAGACCGGAAACAAGAATTTCTGGGTTCAAATATGACTTCAGTCAGTTCCCTGGGAAGTCAGTTATAACCTCCTCTATCACTTATCCCTTACCACTCTTCTGCCTTGGAAGTGCTCCACAGTCTTGATTCTAAGACAGAAGGGAAGGGTTTCCAGAAAAGCAAAGGAAAAAAGTGCTGACTGGCTTATGGCACATGGAGTAGTTTCTAAAAGATGTTTTTCCCTTCTTCCCTAGGCTGAGAAGAAGTTCTGGAGACTCTTAAGTATTCCCAAGAGTGTCCACAACCAGCCATTGATGCTAGAGCGATAATAGGAGCCAGTAGCCACAGGTTAGTGTTTGACAAAATGAGAGCCAGCCAAGAGACAAATGGGAGCCACAGGAAGACCATAGTTGGACTTTGCCTTGGAGGAACTCTGACTATTACAAAATGACTGTTCTGCTGATTATCCTCCTTAGCACTCATCCAAATGGTTGAAGGAGGGAGCAAGAGAGAAGGCCTGGTGAGGAAAGGGGCCCATGTAGCCTCTACAAAGCTTTTGGTCATGTTTAAACAAAAAGACTATCCCCAGCCCCTGTGGCATGGGTTGAGGTGGGAGCCAGACACATACCCATTGTTACACAGATAGTCAAGTATTTAAATCAAGGAAATCCTTGATACCATCAAAATTAAATATCCAATAACTCCAAATTTCCATCTAGACTACATTTCCTGTTTTGTGGACTCTCTAGTCCATCTGTTCTATCTCTCCATCTATTCTATGTGTTTTATCTTTCTGTTCTATCTTGTTATATTCTGGCTTTTAATCTACTCTGCTAGATAGAACACATAGAGGGATACATAGAACATACAGATCAGCTAGAACCCAGAATATAGATCATTAGATGGAGCAAAGAAAAGATAATATTTGCAGATCTTTGTCCCGGAATAGTTGTAACCCTCAAATGTGTTTCTTCTCTGTTCTCTTCTCTCCTTCTTCCCTCTCCCACACTTCCCACTTTAAGAAATAACCACAACAAGTAACGTTTACTTAACACCTCAACATTTCCAAACATTTCATCAATATCTCATTTGACCCTCAGGGCTACTTAGGCACTATTATTATCTCCAATTTACAGATAAGGAAACTGGGGTCAGCCTGTACAAAGTGGGCAGAAAGGGGAAACGGAAAGAGGCTGAAAATTGAGTCTAGCAAGGGAAGTACTAGATCAGACAAGGGAAATTGGAGTTTTTAATGACAAAAAGAACAATAGGTAGTTGATATAATATGGAGCTACTGAAGCTTCTTGAGAGGGAGAATGGCATGGTCAGCTCTGAGTTTTAGAAACAGCTGGGTGGCTCAGTGGATTGTGTAAG
>NW_025365730.1:0-6601 GCF_016433145.1 Gracilinanus agilis | reverse complement strand
AAGGGTAAAGTAAAAACATGACTTATATAACCAGGGAAATTTTTTCTAAAAATAAAAAATTATTAAAAAAAAAAAGAAAAAGAATTGTGAAGTCAAGCAAATCCATTCCCAGATTGTCCATATCCTCAGATAACTATACATCCTAAATCTACCACTAATCTTTCTGTATGGGGATTTTCCACCATTCCTCTGTAATCATGGTTTTTCATTGCATTGTTTCAGTATTCATTAATCTATCAAAATGATTATCTTCATAATTTTGTTATTACCATATAAATTGTTCTCCTGGTTCTGCCCACTTTACTATCCATCAGTATGTATAAATCTCAGGATTCTCTAATTCATCCATGTCATAATTTGTCATGGTACAATAGAATTATTATATTTACAGAGCATATTATATACCACATCATTTTGTACAGAAATTCTCCATTCGATGATAACTTTCATAGTTTATAATTATTTGAGATTAAATAGTTATATATAGTTTCACTGTCTCCTCCATTAGGATATAAGCTCACCATAAGTAGGGATTATTTCAAACTTTGTACTTTTATTGCTAGAGCCTAGTAATAGAGTCTGCAACATAGTGGGCACTGAATAATTACCCATTGATTATTAGAGACAGTAAGATAAATACAGACAGTTTCCTGTGAGAAATTCCAGGGGAGACCTGGAAGCATCCCAAGTGACATTTAAAAAAAGAGAGGCACAAACTTTGCCCTCCTTTTTTAAAGCCTACTGAATAGGTAGCTTTCTCTTGGCAAAGACATCAGACATGAGGATCAATGATATTGCTGTGTCTCCCTAAACTGCAAGTTCTTCAGGGCTGATACACTCAATTCATAACTGAGCAA
Organism: Gracilinanus agilis; assembly: GCF_016433145.1. NCBI lineage: Eukaryota > Metazoa > Chordata > Mammalia > Didelphimorphia > Didelphidae > Gracilinanus > Gracilinanus agilis. The sequence goes on along the minus strand of NW_025365730.1, from coordinate 5,744 downwards.
GTACCCCTTCTGCAAAATCCTTACAACTACACCTAACATCTGTAAAGAGGAAGAGCTGACTTCCTCCTGAGATGGGACGTTCTGCTTTTCCAGAGTTCTACTGGTTAAGAAAATGTCCTTGTGCTCAACTGAAACCTACTGTTCTGAAACTTCTACTCCTTGCTTTTAGTTTTCAGCTCTAAGGCAAAATAGAATAAATCCAATCCCCCTTCCACAAGATAGTTCTTAAAAATCTAGAAAATGGTTATCATTGGAAAGGGTTGCCATTTTCCCAAATCTCACCTTTTCCATTCTGCTCCACAGTTTCAGTCACCAAAAAGAAAAAAAAATCAGTAAAACTAAGCATTTTACTGAGACAAAAATGCATCATCAGAATGCCCACACAGGTATTGCTAGAAGGAAAGGAACGATATTCTTATCTAATTCTTTCACAGACTTTGTAATCTACATATTATTCATGGGCAACATTTCAGATATTTTGTTCTTTTTTTAGCCATTGACTGACTCAGGCTTTGAAAAATCTGTTGATATGCTGCAAGAAGTCATACAGGTCTATATAAATATGCTACTCAGTAAAATTCTAAATTATTCATTTTAATTCTGTATAGATAATTATAAACCGATAATTATAAAGTACTTGTTAACTAATGAGAGAAAGTAGTACCATCATGATAGATTGCCCAGGGTTTTAAGCTATTTTAGAAAAGATATTACCAAAATGTCAGCTTGAGTAAGTAATACTACTGAGCAATTTGACCTTCAAGTAAAATAAAGAGGGCATTTTCAGACATCACCTAGATATTGTCAATGAAGTAACTACAAAGTGTTTTCGAAATGCTTTGATTTTTTCCCCTATTTTGTTTGACATTTTAAACTAAACAAGTCAAATGTTTCTTCCTTTTCATTAGTTCCTACTCATGTTAACAATGTGCATCTCTCAGAACAGTGTCTAGCAGAGTGTCTTAAACCCTGTAGATGCTAAAGTAATGTTTGTCAAATGAATGAACTACGTACTCAGCAGAGGAGATGTAAATTTTGTAGTATTTGTGGACAATAGTAACTCACAGAAAGAGCTGATGGTATTAATAATTTGTTTCGGTGTTGATTTTTTCTTTTCTTGTTGTGGGGGTTTGTCATTTCGTTTCTATTATCTAATTTTATGTTAAAGGGTAATTTATCATATAGGTATATGTTACCAACCTAATATAAGCACAGGAAATTTAGATTTACAAAACAATTTGGCTCCCATGGAGCCTGAGGGAAGAGACTTGGATTCTTATCCCCTTCCCATGTCTCTTACAATACTGTGGTAAGTACTCTGGGTGAGTCATTCATTTGTTGAATGAGAAGAGTAATATATTAACTGCCTAAAGGCAAACAGATACTTAAGGTTAGGGATAGAAATACTAATTAGATGTTCTCTTCAGGTTTTTTCCTCTTATAAGATTTATGATCCACTCTATGAAAACTGCTCTCAAACATAATCACCACAGTGCTAAATCCAACAGCCTTTTCCCCCTCTATTTCTTTTTGATATCATCTTTGACTTCTATGTCAGACCTCTTTTTCTTCATCTAATTATAATAGCTGATACTTAATTGTAGCTGAATATAATATCCCTCTCACTCAAGGACCTCATTCTTTTGCTCCATCATACCTCAGAAATTATTTATTTTAAGTTTGGTCTCATCTTTAGTCTTTCCAAAATATGAGAACAAAAAGCACTTATTATATACTTAATATATAATATGAGTCAGTTATGGGACAGATATTAGTTTTCTACATACAAAAGAAATACTAAATATATTATCTTGGTATACTTAGAGAACCCTAAAGGATTAACTTAAAAAAAACTAGTCAGGATAATTAATGACTTCAACAAAATGGCCAGATATAAAATAAACTAACTTACATCCTTAGCATTTCGATATATTGTCAACAAAACCATCAGGAAAATATAGAAAGAGAAATTCAACTAAAAATACTGCAGACATTAGGAAAATGTTTGGTCATCTGTCTGTGAGGAAAATACTTTTCACATAAATTCAGATGTAAACATTTGGAGAAATATTAATTATTCATGGATAGACTGAGTCAATAAAATAGAAATGACAATTCGACCTAAATTAATTTACTTATTCTATGTTATGCCAATCAAATTACCAAAATAATTCTTCTTTATAAATAGTTAAAATAATAACAAAAATCATCTAGAAGAATGAAAGGTTAAGAGTAATAAGGGAATTAATTAATATAAAAAGTATGTAGGAAAATGGTCTTAGCAGTACCAGATTTCAAATTATATCACAAAGTGATAATCATCACTGGCTAAGAAACAGAATGGTGGTTCAATGGAAAAAATTAGGTACACATTACATAGTGGTAAATAACCATAGTTATCTCATGTTTGATAAACCCAAATATCCAAACTTTGGGAGGAAAACTTATTTAACAAAAATTGCTTGGAAAAATAAAACTATTTAGCAGAAGCTAGGCACAGTCCAACATTTCACACAGTATACTAAAATGAGATTAAAATTGAAAAAGGATTTAGGCATAAAGGGCAATATTATAAGTAAATTAGGAGAGGATGGAAAAATGAATATCTATGACCAAAAGAGAGATAGAGAGGATTGTAGGAAATGAAAAAAGAAAATTTTACAAAATCAGTGTAGTTAAAATTAGAAGGAAAGCAAGATACTGAGGTAGGGTTAGGGATTTAGAGCAAGTTACTCTGATAAAGGACTCATTACTCAAATATATAGAAAAGTGAGCCAAATTTTTGTCAGTTCATAAATGGTCAAATTATATGATTAGGCAGTTTTCAGAAGAAATAAAAGCTATCAACAAGCACGAGAAAATATGCTCTAAGTCATTAGTGTTAGGGAAATGAAAATGAAACAAATCTGAGGTACAACCTAACACCCATTAGAATGGCTAACAAGACAAAAAAGAAAACTGACAATGCAAGAAGGGATGCAGAAACTGTGAGTGTAGTTGTGAACTAGTCCACCGGTTCTGGGGAACAATTTAGAACTTCATAGCTAAAGGGCAATAAAGCTGTATACTCTTTGCTTCTACAACATAACTACTATATCTGTATCCTAAAGACCTAAAAGAAAAGGCAAAAGAAACTATATGTACAAAAATATTTATAGCAACTCTTTTTGTGCTGGCAAATAACTGGAATTGAGATGTCCATCCACTGGGGAGTGAATAAACAAGGTATGGTATATGATCATAATGAAATACATTTGTGCTTGAAGTGCTAGCAAACTTGATGATTTCAGAAAAACCTGGTAATATGTATAGAAACTGTTTCAAAATAAAGTGAGCAAAACTAGGAGAACATTGTATATAATGACAGAAATATTGTAATGATCGACTGTGAAAGACTTAGCAACTCTGATCAAGAAAATGATTCAAGAGAATTGAGGATCCACAATGAAACTATTTACCTCCAGTGAGAGAACTGATAACCTCTGAATATAAAAAGTAGCATGCTCTAATTCTTTGTCTCTTGTTTTTATTTTTTTGTCATAACATAGTTAATATGGACATATATTTTCTATCACTTCACATGTATAATTGGTATATTTTTTGCTTCACAGTGGGCTAGGGCAAATAGAAGGGAGAAAATCCAGAACTGTAAATGTTTAATGAAGTTTTTATTTAAAAGACAAAAGTCTACTGTCATGACTCTTCCTGCTAAGTGACCAGTAGATGGTTGATTTTATTACTAGATGAGTGATTTTATTACCTCAATGATGAAGTTCTTCCTCAATGATTAGCAGAAATCAGGAAAAGCAGTTCTATGCATGTTCTGTATGTGCAATCCCCAGTTATACCTGTTTCCTTGAATAGTTTCTCTTCTTCATTCCAAGACAAAATAAAATTGTTTACTTTAGAGAAGTGCTTTGAATGTTACATGGAAAACTCTCAGATTTTAAATTCCCTCCCAAAGTCCAATGTATTCAGATGCCTCTTTTAGACACTCTCAATCATGTCAAGTTCATCTGCCTATATCTGCAACTAAATAACTTCTTTCTTCCAAAATGTCTTTATTCTCCTGACTTTACTTTCAACATGTGTTTTTTCCAACATGTTCCTTGTTACCTATACTTAAAACTCAGAATTATCTTTCATTTTCCTTTCTCTATTGCCAGTCACATCAGCAGTAAGTCTAATAATATCTCACATTTTCGTTTTCCTTTCAATTCCCATTCCAATCACTAGGCTCTTATCACTTCATGCATTGACTGCTTCAGTAGCCCAGCTGACCTTCCAAACAACAATTCCTTCCCTTCCGATCCAAAAAATATTGCTTTCATTATGGTATATTTCACTCTCTTGATCAAAAAATCATGAATAGCTTACTATTCGTATAGGCTGAAATCATAATCTATTAGTCTAGCATTTATTTTCCGCACACACACATTTGTCCCAGCACACTCTACAACACACCTATATATGACATGTGCCTTCTAATAAGCCATATTTTTTTCCTGGAAGATTGATTTATTTCCTCTCCCCTAAATTCATTTTATTCTTCCTTCTATATATTGTTCCATAGCTATCTATAACCTATAAACTTTTCTTTTATATATTTTAAGACATATTCATCTAGCATCAAGTGAATAGTCAAGATACAGAGATCATGGCAATATCAAATGAGTCATAAGCAATAGTTAACATTTTTAAATGAACTATGGTTTGGAAAGCATTTTACATGTTATCTCATTTGATCTCCCTAATAACTTTGTGAGGTGGGTGCTATAATTTGCCTCATTTTACATATGAGAAAACAGATTGGGAGGGGTTGTATGATTTAATAATTTCACAGAAATAAAACATGTCTGACCCAGAATTCAAACTCTGATCATTCTGATTCTAAGCACAACACTCTATTCATCAGATCTCTTAACTGTCAAATGATCAGTAGATTGTGCGTACAAAAAGCAAAAAATTAGGGGATCAGTGGGTTAGAAGCAATGAAAAAGGTAACGAGATCTATCAAAGCTCTATGACAAGAGGTTCCGGGTTAAGATGGCGGCAGAGTAAAAAGCAGCCCTTAACCTCTCCTGACCAAAACACACAGGACTCCTCAAGGGGGCATAAAAACAAACCCAGTCAAACAGAGGGACCCCACAACAGGGTGCAGCATGGAAGGTACATGGAATCGGGGCATTTCCATGCTATGAAGGGGTGAAACAGACCTCACTAAATTGCGGGCTGAGCAACCACCCCTCCCCTTCCCCCTCCGCCCCCACACACACCACCTGCAGGGCCGAAGCCAGGTCAAAAGAAATAGAGCAAGTTTGGGGCACCCATTGAGTCATTGGCAGCCCAAGGGCCTGTTCCTGAGAGCAGCAAGATTTAGGACCCCAAAAAGCTGAGGAACGCACATGGACTCTGAGCGAGGACGCAGAGCTCAGGCGCTGGTAGAGACACTGGCGGAGGCAGACACAGGCAGGAGTGAAGGCTCTCAAACCCTGAGTGGGGAACCAGTGCAGACTGGTATACGACTGTGGAAGCAGTGCCCTGAGACTTGTAAAGGAGCCTCCTGCAGAGGATCAAGCAAGAGGGTCCACCAGGGGGCTTGACCTTGGAAAAAACCAGACCTCAGACCTCAGGAGCCAAAAGACCGCAGACAGACCCCGAGAGAGAGGATAAAGCTGAGAAGCTGCTGGGCTAATGATGGCTACCCAGACTGAGGAAGTTCAGAAGAGAAAGATAAACAACAA
>NW_025365729.1:0-9145 GCF_016433145.1 Gracilinanus agilis | reverse complement strand
TCCTTCCTTCCTTCCCTCCTTCCCTCCTTCCTTCCTTCCCTCCTTCCCTCCTTCCTTCCCTTCTTCTCTCCTTCCTTCCTTTCTTCCTTCCCTTCCTCCTTCCTTCCTTCCCTTTCTCCTTCCTTCTTCCTTCCTTCCCTCCTTCCTTTCTTCCTTTTCAGTCTTTCCTTTTTCTTTCTCTTCTTTCCTTCATTTTCTTTCTTTTCTATCTCCTTATTGACCAGCACTGTGGTCTTAACAAAAGGTAGTCTTTATCCAATTGGATTTTCCTATGTATATTGTTAGGGCAGACTCTTTTAAATTAATAACAATGTATAACCTTTGTTACTGTGGGACAACACTGTATTCAACGTTTAATTACATGCTGGAAAAGCAGCATAATATAGTGAGAAAAGTAGAGTCAGGTCAGAAAATCTAGGTGTGAGGGTGGACTCTGACACTTCCTATATGATCTTGACCAGGTCACAACCTCTCTGACCCTCAGATTATTTCTCTGTAAAATAGAGATCATAAAACTTGCTTTATCTCAATTACCTAGTCATCATTGGGCAAACCTTCAGTAAAATGATAAATAAATGTGGGCTCATATCATGTGAGCAGACTTCATCTTTAATTGTTTCTCTTGGAATGGCAGCTATTCTCAATTTCACTTTAGGCCTGTTTTCTCATTTATATTTAAATGTAAATATTTTTGCACCACAATCCTACCCTTTCTCTGAGACATTTGAGTCCTTACTTGGCAAGGAAGGGATGGGTGAGGGGAAGCTCAGTGCAAATCTGATGCTGAAACTGCCCATGGAAATTGGATAAATAAAGGTGGTAGAGAAGCAACTAAGGGCAGCTTTGTAAATTAAGAGGCACGTGGTCCTCTAGAGAATAGGTTACAAGAAGTAACTGAATTTCAATTCAAATGTATGGTGCACTAATGGAGTACAAAGCATTGGTCCTGGGGCTTATGAGTGAGAACATATAACAATTCAAATATTTATTAAGTGCCAAATATATATACAGTAAGATAGAGTGCTGGACTTGGAGTCAGGTAAACTTGAGTTCAAATTCTGACCCAGACACATACTAGCTGTGTGACCCTGGGCAAGTCACTTAACCCTGTTTGCCTCCATTCCTCAACTGCCAAATGAACCAGGGAAGAAAATGGCAAACCACTCCAGTATCTCTGCCAAGAAAAGTCCAAATGGGATCATGAAGAGTCACACACAATTGAAAACAATGAACAACAACAAATATACAGTGCCATCTGTTAGGTGCTATGGGTTGGAAGCTGAGGAATGAGTTAAAATAAGTTAAATGAGTCAAAATAAGATGGTCCCACATTTCATGGAACTATAGTCTAATACCAATGCAGGTAATTACAATAAATTATATATGTGTGTGTATGTATATATACATGTGCTTATATATGCACATTTTTATGCACTCACATATATATGTACACATGTGTATGAACTTAGAGATAGATAAAGCTAGATAGGGGCAGGAAGTGAACCTACGATTTCCCAGGTATAAGGAACACCTGGTGAGGAAACTTTCAATGCAAATCTGCACCTTCCTCATGACTTATATTCTTTATAGATTTACCAATTAAATCATAAGTCAGATACAAAAAAGTATATGTATATATACATACATATATAAAACCCTTTGAGTGTATGTACCCATGTATACATAAGAGCATCTAGGTGGCACAGTGGATGGAGTACCTGACCCGAAGTCAGGAAGACCTGAGTCAAGTCCAGCCTTGGACACTAGCAGTCTGGGTCACTTAATCCTGTTTGCCTCAGTTTCCTCAACTGTAAAATGAGCTGGAGAAGGAAATGGCAAACTGCTCTAGTATCTTTGCCAAGAAAACTCCAAGTGGAGCTGTGATGAGTCTGACATAGCCACATAAAAATGTGCATATGAAATTATAACAAAGTTCATTTGGAAGAACAAAAGATCAAGAATATCAAGAGAACTAATGAAAAAAAAATGTGAAGGAAGGTGGCCTAGCAGTACTTGATCTTAAACTGTACTATAAAGCAGCGATCATCAAAACAATATGGTACTGGCTAAGAGACAGAAGGGAGGATCAGTGGAGTAGACTTGGGGTAAATGACTTCAGCAAGATAGTGTATGATAAATCCAAATATCCTAGCTTTTGGGACAAAAATCCACTATTTGATAAAAACTGCTGGGAAAATTAAAAAACAGTATGGGATAGATTAGGTTTACATCAATATCTCATAACCTACACCAAGATAAATTCAGAATGGATAAATGACTTAAATATAAAGAAGGAAACTATAACTAAATTAGGTGAACATACAATAGTATACCTGTTGGATCTATGGGAAATGAAAGAATTTAAGACCAAGCAAGAGACAGAGAATATCACAAAATGTAAAATAAATAATTTTGATTACATTAAATTTAAAAATTTCTGTACAAACAAAATCAATGCAACCAAAATTAGAAGGGAAGCAACAAACTGGGAAAAAATGTAACAAAAACCTCTAACAAAGATCTAATTACTCAAATTTATAAGGAGCTAAATCAATTGTACAAAAAGTCATTCCCCAATTGACAAATGGTCAAGGGACACAAATAGGCAATTTTCAGATAAACCCAAAGCATATAAGAAGTGTTCTAAATCTCTTATAATTAGAGAAATACAAATCAAAATAACTCTGCGGTACCATCTCACACTTAGCAGGTTGACTAATATGACAGCAAAAGAAAGTAATAAATGTTGGAGGTGTTCCCCATAAGAGAGGGGATGTGGCAAAATTGGGACACTAATGCATTATTGGTGGAGTTGTGAATTGATCCAACCATTCTGAAAGGCAATTTGGAATTATGCCCAAAGGTTTTTAAAAAACTGCCTACACTTTGATCCAGCCATACCACTGCTGGGTTTGTACCCCAAAGAGATAACAGGGAAAAATACATGTACAAAAATATTCATAGCCATGCTCTTTGTGGTGATAAAATATTGGAAAATATGGGGATGTCCTTCAATTGGGGAATGGCTGAACAAATTGTGGTATCTGTTGGTGATGGAATACTATTGTGTTCAAAGAAATAATAAACTGGAGGAATTCCATGTGAACTGGAAAGACCTCCAGAAATTGATGCAGAGTGGAAGCAGAACCAGGAGAACATTATACACAGAGACTGATACACTGCGGCACAATTGAATATAATGGACTTCTCTACTAGCAGTAATTCAATGATCCAGGACAATCCTCAGGGACTTATGAGAAAGAACGCTATCCACATCCAGAGAAAGACATGTGGGAGTAGAAACCCAGAAGGAAAACATATGCTTGATCATATGGTTCGATGGGGATACGATTGGGGATGTAGATTCTAAACAATCACTCTACTGCAAAAATTAATAATATGCAAAAAACAATTAATAATATGACAATAGGTCTTGATCAATGTCACATGTAAAACCCAGTGGAATTGCTCATTGGCTACAGGAGGGGGGGAGAAGGGGAGAGAAAGAACATGAAACATGTAGCCATGGAAAAATATTCTGAATTAATTAATTAATTGATTGATTAAAAATTTTTTAAATAACATTTTCCTTAAATATAAAAATGTGCATATGTATTTTACATTAAATATTATGTCCCTCTAATGTGACCAATAACAGGTATTTACCAGATGGCAGGAAAAATTAGGAATACAGTCTATGATTATAGAATGAAATTCAATTCAGTCCAACAAGCATTTATTATGTGCCTAATATATGTACCATGCATTAGCAATACAAAGACAAAAATGAAACTGTCCCTGCCCTCAAGGAAATGGTCAGGATATGACATATGTACAAATAAGTATAATAGAAATAAAATTGAGGAGAAAAAAAGGACAATTTGCTTTGCTCTTCAAGCTACCTCCTCATAGAGGAACTAAACAGCTATGTCTTCATTAATACTCATTTGAAGCAACTCAGTACCTTGGAAAGAGCCTTCATTGCCTCTGGAGTCCAAGGGTTTAGCTTCAAATCCTGCTTCTGATGTCTACCATCCATGAGTTTAGGCTATTGATCAATCTGTCAATAAGTATTTATTAAGAGTCTACTAGGCAAATAGAAGGAGAAGAAACGGAAGCAGTGTCACATTTTATATTCTTGGGCTCAAAGATCACTGCAGAGGGAGACTCCAGCCACAAAATTAAAATACATTTGCTCCATGGAAAAAAGCTCTGGCAAATCTGGACAGAATCCTAAAAATCAGAGATGTCATCTTGCCAACAATGGCTTGTATAATCAAAATTATGCCTTTTCCAGGAGCCACATATGGCTATGAGAGTTGGAGTATAAGGAAAGCTGAACACCACAGAAATGTTGCTTTTGAATTGTGCTGCTAAAGAAGACTTTTGAGAGTCCCTTGGACAGTAAGGAAATCAAATCAGTCAATATATTAAAGAAATTCTTAGGTAGAGATCATGATTTATAAAGAAATGGGTCAAGATAATGCATTAAAATTAAAAAAACAAATATATGGAATACTATTGTGCTGTAAGAAATGATAAACTGAAGGATTTCTATATGAACTAGAAGAACCTCCATGAACTGATGCATAGAGAAATGAGTAGAACCAAGAGAACATTGTACACAGAAAGTGAAACACTGGAATGATCAAATGTAATGGACTTTTAAAAATCATTTATTTATTTGTTTATTTATTTAGAATATTTTCCCATGGTTACATGATTCATGTTCTTTCCCTCCCCTCTTCCATCCCCTCTCCTGAAGCTAACAAGCAATTCCACTGAGTTATACATGTATCATTGTTCAAAACCTATTTCCATATTATTAATATTTGCAGTAGAGTGATCATTTAAAGCCCAAATCCCCAATTATATCTCCATTGAACCATGTGATCAATCATGTGTTTTTCTTCTGCATTTCTACTCCCACAGTTCTTTCTCTGGATGTGGATAGTATCTTTCTCATAAGTCCCTCAAGATAGTCCTGGGTCATTTCATTGTAAAGAAGTCCATTACATTTGATTGTGCCACAGTATATCAGTCTCTGTGTACAATGTTCTTCTGGTTCTGCTCCTTTTGCTCTGCATCAATTCCTGGAGGTCTTTCCAGTTCACATAGAAATCCTTCAGATCATCAATCCTTATAGCACAATAGTATTCTATCACCATCAGATACCACAATTTGCTCAGTCATTTCCCAATTGAGGGACACCCCCTCATTTTCCAATTTTTTGCCACTATAAAAGCACGGCTATAAATATTTTTGTACAAATATTTTTCCTTATTATCTCTTTGGGGTGCAAACCTAGTAGTGATGTGGTTGGATCAAAGGGCATTAATTTTTTAAAGCCCTTTGGGCATAATCCTAAATTGCCTTCCAGGATGATTGGATCAATTCACAACTCCACCAGCAATGCATTTAGTGTCCCAATTTTGCCACATTCCCTCCAATATTTATTATTTTCCTTTACTGTCATATTGGCCAATCTGCTAGGTATGAGGTGGTATCTCAACATTGTTCTGATTTGCATGTCTCTAATTATGAGATATTTAGAAGACTTTTTCATATGTTTATTGATAGTTTTGATTTCTTTATCTGAAAACTACCTATTCATTTCCCTTGACCATTTGTCAATTGAGAAATGGCTTTTTTGGGGGTACAATTGACTTAGTTCCTTATAAATTTGAGTAATTAGATCTTTGTCAGAGGTTTTTGTTATAAATTTTTTCCCAAATTGTTCCCTCCCTTCTCATTTTGGTTACATTGGTTTTGTTTGTACAAAACCTTTTTAATTTAATGTAATCAAAATTATTCATTTTACATTTCATAACATTCTTTATCTCTTGCTTGGTCTTAAATTCTTTCCTTTCTCATATCTCTGGCAGGCATACTATTCTATGTTCACCTGATTTACCTATAATTTTCCTCTTTATATTTAAGTCATTTACCCATTCTGAATTTATCTTGGCATAGGGTGTGAGATGTTGATCTAAACCTAATCTCTCCCATACTGTTTTCCACTTCTCCCAGTAATTTTTGTCAAAGAGTGTGTTGTAATGGACTTTTCTACTAGTAGCAATGAAATGATCCAGGATAATCCTGAGAGACTTATGAGAAAGAACGCTATCTACATTAAGAGAAAGAACTGAGAGAAATGCAGAAAAAAAAACCATATGACTTATCACTTGTTTATATGGGTACATGATTTGGAGTTTTGGTTTCAAGATTGTTCTATTACAAAAATGAATAATATGGAAATAAGTATCAAGTGATAACACTTGTATAACCCAGTAGAATGGCTTGTCAGCTCTGGGAGGAGGGAGGCAAAAGGGGAGGGAAAGAAAATGAATCATGTAGACACAGAAAAATATTTTTTAAGAAAGAAAAAAATATATAACAGAATTTGTACATCCAAGGAAGTATATTTCAAAAGTAGACTCTATGGTCGCCAATGCTATACATTTATTGCAAAGATACTACTATAGTTTGTAATCTTGTCTCACTGTCCTTGAGCCAGATCTGCCACATCTTCCCCTTAGCATCCTGGGGGGCTCCTGAAGAACTGGGCATCTCTTCTCTAATGCTTTTGTTCAAACCCCCATTCCAGGTGTGTTTCCCACTATTTGCCATCAATGAATAATCCTCCACTTTCATTTAATCAATTAGCATCCTTTAACTTTGACAAAGGAATATTTCTTTCCAATATATTACGAGAATATAACATTTCTCCTCAGCACCTTAGAGGCATATTCTCCTTAGTCTCTGGAAAGAGAAGATTCAGACTTAATAGAGTCTTCTCATAGCCTTGGCCCCACATTTACAATCAGCAACAGTTCAGTTTCCATCAGCAGTAAGAGAAGGATCATTTCATTCATGTCCACCTTGATTTGTCATCCATGGGATACTGGAATATCTCTCTTACCCTTGTGGATGCTCAAGAAATATTCATGCTGCATATGGAATGAAAGGACATTAGAGTTGTGCGAAGACTTTAGATATCATCTAAGTCTAACCTGGCCTTATTTTGCAGAATTGAGCCACAAAGACGTTGAGTGACTTCCTCAGAGTTACAAAGTGGGTGCATGGGGAATTCGGGGACAGACTACTTCCAAAGGCAGACTTGGAGGGGAAAGAAGTGATGGGAAAAAGCATGCGCTGATCGCAAGGCTCATTCAGCCTATGGTGGGTTTGTGGGACCCTGAACCCATTAGATAAACACAAGCTATATCCTTTGTTTCTACTTTCTATTTGTGATCAGACACCTTCGTTAGGCCAGGGCCCCACTGCCACACACATCTCAGCTCTGGCTGACAGGTATTAATCAACAGAATGCAGTGATAAACAGCTCCACCTGACATGTCATCAGTTTTAATACCACTAGTTTATGGCTCTCCATAAGTGCTGGTTTTCTTTTCACCGTCCAAGTTGGAGTGAGGACAAATCTCCCAGGAAGGGAGGAAAAGCACCATGGAAATGAGGACAGTTTGGGAAAAAGCTTAAAGATAAACAGCCTCTGCTGGCAGAACCACAACTGCCGTGGAATATACAAGGACATGTCCTGTTTGCAGAAATCAGTCCCTTACAGCCATTTGCATTTTGATATAACCCAAAACCAGTTTTTAAAAAAATTTTAAATGTTTGAAGGTAATGAAAAACATGGGGAAATTTTCAGAAAAAAATTTTTTTAGTGTTGAAATGATTTTAAATTACTTTTGGAGCCCAGGAAAAAGCATGACTTTATGGCTCACAGTGATTAAGCACAACTGGAAAAAATATAAAAGTGGTTAAATTTCAAATGTAGGCTGCACAATGCATTGTGACATGAATGAACTCAGCCTCACTAAAAGTTTTACCTGCTCACTTTTGAAAATAATAGGGATGGGTTCAGACACTTCCTAGCTATGTGACCCTGGGCAAATCACTTAACCCCAGTTGCTTAGCCCTTACCTCTCTTCTGCCTTGGAACCAATATTTAGTATTAATTCTAAGACAGATGGTAAGAGGTTTAAAAAAGAAAAAAGAAAAAAGTAAGGTTAGCCTTGAAAAAGATGTGTATGAAATTATTTCCAGGTTCTCATGCCTCATAGAGGTACAGAGGATAGACCTGGAATCAAGATGACCTCAATCAATTAATAAACATTTATTAAAGGTCTACTGTGTGTCAGGTGCTGTGTTAAGCTCTAGAGTTCAAATCTAGTATCAGACACTTATTACTAGTTATGTGACCTTGAGAAAGTCATTTAACCACTGCCTATCCCACCCTAACTCACTCATTTCTTCATGTATCCACTGGAACAGATCCTAGGGAGCTAGACATGGACACAAACTCCCCTATTTTTTGAGAGAACCACTAGCCTTCCAGTCATCCCCATATCTGATAAGAATTTGCCAATTCTTCTTTCACAATATTTCACATCTCTCCCCTTCTCTCCATCCAATACAACCACCAGTCTGATTCAGACTCTAATCACCTCTTGCCTGAACCATTCCATAGCCTTCTAACTGGTCTCCCAATCTCCAGTCAAAGTGATATTTCTAAAGCATAGGGATGATCATGGTAGTCTCCTGCTTGATGAACTCCAAAAACAGCCTGTTGCCTGTAGGATCCAGTACAAAGACTTCTGTCTGAAGCACATTAATGCACTGTTGGAACTGGGAATTGGTCTGGCTATTCTGGAAAGAAATTTTAAACTATTGCTCAAAAAGTCACTAACCTAGGACAGCTAGGTGGTTCAGTGGATAGTCAGGTCTGGAGACAGGAGGTTCTGAGTTCAAATCTGGTCTCAGACACTTTCTAGCTATGTGATCCTGGGCATACCTAGCCGTAACCACTCTTCTGATTTAGGACCAATACTTATTATTGATTCTAAGACAAAAGGTGAGGACTAAAAAACGATTCACTAAACTATGCATACCCTTTGACTCAACGATGCTACTAAGTCCTATACCCCTACCAGATCAAAAAAATAAGAAAATAACCCATATGGGAAAAAAAACTACCTGCTCTTTCTTAGAGTGAAAAAGAACTGGAAATGAAGGTGTCCTTATCAATTGGGGAATGGCTTTCTTTGTGTTTCTTTCTTTGTGTGTCTTTCTTTCTTCCTTCCTTCCTTCCTTCTTTCCTTCCTTCCTTCCTCTCTCCCTC
>NW_025365728.1:0-5236 GCF_016433145.1 Gracilinanus agilis | reverse complement strand
AAATATCTACAACTCTGCAGAAAGCTGCCAAAGGCTGGAAGATGTGTGATTTTGTCAGCACGCCCCTTTCAAGCTTAGTCCCAGAGATCTGTCAGAACCTCAGAGAAGATACAGGATTTCCCCCAAATCCAGGGATTTGCTGGAGCCAATTCCAACCTCTAAGAGGTTTATATTAAATTTTTCATGTACGTATTTACACAGAGGCGATTGGCCAACACTTCACAGCAGGGTCTGAAGGATTAGGTCGATTGTCTAGATTTTAGAAAGTGTTAACAATGTAGATTAGATTCAAAGTGTGCTACACACTTACCAATACACCACCTGCCCACCTCACAAAGCTAGGGTCAAAATCAGCGCTGAAAATGAGTATGGGGGACTCAGAGACGATAGTTGACTCATGTAAACTCACATAGCTAATGCGTGATTTAAATTTGAGTCTTGGTGACTCCAAGCCCACTACTCTACCCATTATACACACAGCCAGACAATGAAAAGCTGTTGATCCTCCTACTGGGCAGAGCAGATCTCTTCCCTCACTCTCCCTCAAGCTGAAGCTGGAGTGCCAGGGGGCATTACCAGCCCTCAGACACTTCACCGAATGCTAGTGCTCATGTCACAGAGTCACACAATTCCAGGGCTGAAGGAGACCTCAGAGCCCATCTAGCTCAAGCCATCCCAGAAAGAGAGCCCACTTATAGCACACTTGATCCTCCAGCTTCAGCTCAAGGGCCCCCAGAGATGAGGAGCTCATCTATAACTCTCAGATCCTGAAAATAAGGCCATAGGGACTTGGGTTGGGGAAGGGGGAAGAGATGGCAAAAATGTAAATATATTCTTCCTCCCAGGTCCAAAGAGAATATAAGAAACTGCTTAGTGTGATACAGATTTGGAATTAGGAAGATGATGATTTAAATCCAGACTCAGATATACTCAGACAATTTTGTGTGTAACCTGAGTCTCAGTTGTTGCATCTTTAAAATGGGTTAATAATATTTGAAGAACATATCACATGAGATTATTAGGAGACACAAATGACATAAGGGATAAGGGATAAAAATGGCTCTGCAAACTCTAGTGTGTTATAGAGATGTTGGTCGCTCGCAAGTTTTTAAGGCGTGATCACAGTGACTCGCTATATTTTTCTTCCAGATTTCCCAATTATAAAAGTTTTCCATTTGGCCAAGCTCAAACATTATCCTCTTCACATATAGAGTCATAAAGAAACCAAAACTCTGACCTCTAAACTTGGTAATATGCAGTTAAGGAAGTTCTACCAATAAGAAAGAACCACAAAGGTCAACAAGGGCTCTGAGCCCTACGCTCCTTGTTCGCAGTGGTCCCTTCTATTTAGTCTGCTGGAAGCAAAAAGGGAAGAGTGAGCCGAGGAAGGTGGCAAGGGAGCAAAGACGGATGCTTTTCATCGTCATTTCTAATCATTCTGAAACCTAAGTTCTAAACTTCAAATGAGAGACAGAAGTCAGACAGAAAAGAGCCTGAGAGACTGACAAAGAGAGAGAGATAGACTTTAGAAATATATTTATACATTTAAAGGCATATAAAGTCCAAGAAAGGGTGAAATACCAAAGGAGGGGATGAGTGATATTTGCCTACCACTTGGTATTCGTATGTGCACATCATTTCCTGGCCAGAATATCAATCTGTCACTTTTGTATCCCCAGAGTACATAGCAGATTGTGGTGGGAGCAGTATCCCAACATCTATCCCCTGCAAGTTAGGCTAGTTTTCCCTTAAAAAGTTCTTGAAATCCTCCCTAAGACAACTGGCCACGGATATTGTGAAAAGCAAAATTATTGTGAAAAGCAAAATTATCATCCAATAGTCTAAGTATTATATTTAACAAGATTTATTAATAATAATAAAATAAAAAGCAAGAGCAAAAAGCCAGCTTCTCCCAGCCGTGCATGCGGGAAAAGAAAGGAAGAACTTACAGCAAACTTATAAACATTACGCGAAGACGCTACGTGCACAAAGGGAAAGGATTCTGGGAGACGAAAAAGAATTCTGGGAGATGGAGTCCAAGGGTTCAAGATTTTCTAATTATACAATCCCAAAGGTTTCAGATGACACTCCCTGGTACCAATCAACCAGGAGGAGTTCCAGGCATGCCCTGACCTGTGGGGGACCCCAATGGGAGACTCCAGTAAGAGCACTATACTCTCTCTGCTGAACCAATTTGGAGGGTCCTCCATGTAGATCCTTTTGAATATCCTTCTCTTATGATTGCTAAGTACATCTCCTTGTGTTAAAGGCGGAATGGCCTTCCCAGCCATTTCCAAACCGCACCACCAAGGACCGCCAAGCTCTCTTTCCAGCTTTTATGTTGTCATCCCTCATCGGAACGTAACCTCGAGGGCAAGGACTGTCTTGCTTGGTTTATATTTGCATCCCCAGCCCTTAATTAGTACTTCTCAGTAAATGGCCTCCGCGTCCATCCATCTGCCTTTCTTTCTTTCTACCTATATTTCCTCATTGTATTTTCATTTGAACGTTTCACCAAAATAAGGGAGTGATGATGACGACGACGATGATGATGATTGGAATTCCTGGTCCATGAGCTCTTCCAGTCTCCATGGAAGCTGAAATGGATACTTTGCTTCTCCCCCATCTCCATTTTTTCACATCGTGTCTGGCTCCAGAGCCCTTCCCATCCCTTCCCTTGGACTAACAATTAAAGGCTCATTTACGGCTGTCTTTATGGAACTGAAGCTCCCCTCCTACAAATGAACTTTTTAAAGGCTGCCTCCTGTGATCCACAGCATCATAAAATTCAGTATTTGAGACACATAAAGTACCCCAGATATGAAAAAAAGCCCACAGTTGGCACTCACCGTCCTGAAACAGCGCCCATTCCTCGCTGCCGGGTTTGGCCGCACAATGTAACATAGAAATGAAGAAAAGGAGGAGGGGAGGAGTGACAGTAATTTACGCCTGTCTAGAAAGTTTGGCATGGCAGCCCTCAATATACAGGGCCATTTACTGGGGAAAAGCGAAACTAGAGACTACGTAAGGGTAAAAGATGAGATCATCTGCTAGCAGCAATCTTTCAAATTCATAGACACTTTGTGGATTCATGAGGTGAGAATGAGCAGCACAGAGGACTGTAAAATTCATTTGTAGTATTTGACTTTGTTAACACATTCTTAAGCTCCCTCTTTTTTTATAAGATAGGACTCATGCTGGGCTGGGGAAAAATCGGGATAGAAAAACGCAGTTTTAATTGAAAGGATGCTTGCCTCAATATTAGAAAAAAAGAAAGAAAGAACAGTATAGAACCAGTCAGTCCCCTTAAAAAGAAAAAAAAAAAAAAAAGGACCGGGTAAGTTTTCAAGCTACTTTCCATTTTTTCCACTTTTACCTTTTTCTGACAGATTATTTTTGTTTGAATTTAAATTTTTGAATTTCATATATTTTATTTATGAATGAATTGAATCTATTTTATGAATTTAAATCGATTTGAAATGTATTTAAGCATACATAAGAAAGGTTATTTTTCTTATGGTTTTAGAAAAGGATGACCTCTTGAAAGCAGTTACATTTTAGGACTGGGTGTTTCCTTAAGTCCCGGAATTTCAGAGTTGGAAGACACCTCAAGAACCATCTATTTCTATCTAAACTGTTGCCCAAATCTCTCCCACAACATCCCTGATGTTCGGTGGAGTCCACTGTCATTCAAAAGAGTTCTACTTCCCCATCCATAGAGGAGCAACAAAGGGGACGAAAAATGCTTTTTTATCTAGGCAGATATAAATGGACGAAAAGCCCAAAGAACTGGCCCCTTCAGTTCATATATCTGAGACATTGCAAAGAAACTATATTGACTATATACTGCTCTGGTTCCAGGAAAAGAAAAAAAAAAAAACAGGATTAGACGAGTGGGCTGGATAGCCTTTGGGAAATTATACGGGACTTTTAGTGCTCCTGAACTTCCTCCTGAAATAAACATTTACTTTTTCACCATCATTCTCTCTGCAATGGAGCTGGATTATCATGTCATAGAACGACTGAGAACCTGGAGAATTAAAGATGCAGATAAATGGAACAGAATGAAGAGGGACATATTGGAGAAGTATTGGAGATGTCAGCGGTGACATCCTCTTTGTTGTTGAGTCATTTCAGTCATGTCTGACTCTTCGTAGTCAGCAAAGAGAGTGGGGCGGTTTGCCATCCTTCTCCAGCTCATTTTTTATAGATGAGGAAGTGGAGACAAACTGGGATAAGTGACTCGCCCAGGGTCTCGCTGCTAGTAAATGTCTGAGGTTAGGTTTGAACTCAGGAAGAGGAGTCTGCCTGACTCCAAGCCTAGCATTTTATCCACTGCACCACCTGACTGCCCAGCTGTAACATCCAACCCATTTGGAACTGGGTAGAAATAGCATGAAGGATGTCATCAGAGAACCATGAGAAGTGAAAGGAAGGCAGGCTGGCTGTAAATTAAGAATGAAGGAAACCTATTGAAGAGTCTCTGGGCATCCTATGTGTACGAAATGTCCCAGGATCCAGAATAAAGACTCCAGAATATTTAGGAAGTGGCAAGAGAGGGCAACAGGAAAAGGCCTGTCCAGGCTGGGACTTGACTGCTGAAGGGAGCGTCTACATAGATGATGTTGGGGATTATTTGTAGTATCCAAGCAATGAAAAATCATTAGCACCTCATATCTCATTTCTCACCTTTCTCTACCAACAACTCAGAAAGAGTCATCTAGGGCTACCATACCCAGAAACACCATAAAATAACAGAGAAGGATATTTGGGGTAAAGACCTGAGCTCGGCCACAGGATAGATTAAGAAGAATGATCAAAATGGGGGTGATCTCCCCCAGCCCCAAACACAAGGCTTTGGGAAGGATGGGTAGCCACTAAAATTCCACTTTTCTCCCATTAAACTGTAAAGCCCTTGCAAAGAGGGCCTGTTTCATTCTTCTGTTTAGTCTTCAATGCCCGGTGCATAATAGGTGTTCGACTAAGGCTTGTTGATTAATTGATTGATTATTCTTCTTTTGGAGAGTGAGGTAGTAGAAAGGGTTCTGGCTGAGCAATCAGGAGGACTGGTGTGGAAATCTAGTTCCTCCCCCGGCATTACTACTTGTGTGACCCATTGGTAAAGGTCTCCCCTACTACCAGTGACATATCCAATAAACGCACATCTAGCCAATCAATATGGGTCTGGAAATGCAAAAAGTTGTAATAGCCAGCAAGAACAAGCATAATCTTAGGG
>NW_025365727.1:0-3815 GCF_016433145.1 Gracilinanus agilis | reverse complement strand
GAACCTGGATGTGAAAGGGAATAGCCTTGTATCATGTAAACCTATATAAGCTGTATTGTAATGTTAGTCTGTACAGATTCCACTAAGGAAGGCTGTCCCAGCTGCTGTCTCAGATGGTAATAATAATTTTTCTCTTTTCTCTTTCTCTAAGCAATAAATAATGGTTCCAATTATTGAATTTCTGGGTGTCTGGACTCGTGTTATGAAGTACCCCACTTCAAATTGTGACTTGTCTAAAGCCACAGAGGATGCCAAAGAAAGGCATGCAGGATTCATGCATGCCCAGGTTACCTTACTCCAGGCTAATTGCTCTTTGTACTAAGCCATTCTACTACCCATGATAATAATTTACAAGGAGTCATAGAAAGAACTATCTCTTGCTGGAGAAGATAACAAAGCTGGGGAACAAATTGCCAAGAGAGTTTCAATTCAAATTAAAATTCACAATGAGTTCCTAAGGTCAATGTACAATTTGTGGGTAGGAGCAGGTTGTCATAAGACAAGTATGGGCAAGACAGATAGATACTCAGCTATACTTTTGGTTACATTTGACAAATCAAATGACACGTGCCTGTTATCATCTTTTACTCACTAAAGTAATACATGCTTATTCCAAAGGTATTTCTATAGATTCCTGACCTGTTAATTATTTGTAGGTATTATAACAACAACAGAGAGTGTGGGTGGAGCCAAGATGGAGTGGAAGCAGAGAATCTCCAAACCACCATGAAAATCCTTTCCAACCAATCTTAAAATAATGCCACAAAACAAATACATGAGTGAAATAACCAACAAGGAGACAGTGAATCAACTTTCATGAAGAGAAAAACCTAAAAAGTAGACAGAGAAAAATCTGGGGCACTTGGGGTGAGAAGGGAGCAGAGTCAGCAAGAGGCCATAGCAAGGAGTGAAGAGCAAGCCACACAACCCCACCCCATATCTGTTGGGCCAGGTTCTGAAACTTGAGCCCAAGTTGACATCCAGACCCTGGGACCCTGCCTGGGAAAATAGAGGCCTAAGCCAATGTATACCCCTTGAAATTCCAAGCAAATCTGCAGTGAAATCTGGAATTCCAGTCCAGGGCAGAATATGTTGAAACTGCCTGATCTTTGTTGGCCCAGAGAGGAGCTAGGAAGTTCAGTCTGGGCCTGTGGTGAGGACATAGATCCCACTTTGGGGTAGTTGGTAGACCCAAAGCAGGAGGTTGGGGGGAAGGCCTGATCCTTTTGCCAAAAACTCAAAGTGGAGCCCAGGCCAGGGCAATTTACTGTGTATCTGACCTAATCAAAGACCTAATATTTCACTCAAGCCCAAGGGGAGAATTTCAGCTATCAGTAGTCTCAAGGCTTAATTGAATCAGCAATGGGAAATGGCTCTCAGAGCTTACAGCCCTCAGGCCATCCTATCATCTTGGAAGAACTGAAACTGGGGGAGACCTTGAAATAAAACTAAGGAAAGACTGAAGTTTAAGAGAGCACCCTAACTTCCCAGAGAACAGAGCCTACCTACCCTATAAAAAGTTTGGGAAAATGAACAACCAAAAAAAGTATCTAACTATATTGATTTTTTATGGAGGCAAAAATCAAGGTATAGACACAGAAGGAGACAGTGAAAGCAAAGCAAGCACACAAAAATTCCAAAGGAAAAATATGAATTGGAAACAGATTCTGGAAAAGCTGAAAAAGGACCTCAAAAAACAATTAAGAGAGGCAGAAGAAAAATGAGGGAAATTATAACAATGCAAGAAGAAATTAAAAAGGAGGCTCAAATGCTGACAGAGGAAAATTAGGCCTTGAAAATTAGAATTGAGCAACTAGAAGCTCAGGTAGATCAATGGAATAGAATAGGGATAAATAGCTTCAGCAATATTATGTTAGACAAACCCAAAGATCCCAGCTTTTAGAATAAGAACCCTCTAGTTGACAAAAACTGCTGGGAAGATTGGAAACAGTATGGCAAAACTTAGGTTTAAATCATGTGTGAAGTGAGAAATTAGTGTGTTATTCTCAAGTTATGAAAATTTATTAATATCTAAAGGGTTGGTATTCTTGGCCCATCCCCACCCCCCATTTTTACCAAAGCTTTGCTGCTTTAAGGAAGTTTGTCTGGAAATTGCTTCACACAGGAGTCTGAGGTACTTGTGACCAAATCTTAAGTACCAATCTTGAGTATCCTTTTGTCCTAAGAGACTCCCCTATTGTATCTTTGTATTTGTACTATAGAAGTTTCTAACAGGAGGTCAAGCCCAATGACTTGAATTATCTTCCCTCAGCCCCAACTAGATTACCCAGTCCTGAACTGCTCCCCTCTTTGTATCTGTCTCCAACTCCCTGGTCGTTACTATAAAATATTGATTTGCTGATATATCCATTGTGAAGTTATGCTCCAGTTTCTTGAAGATGTTAATAAACTTGAATGTGTTCTTTGTAAAGCCAATGTAAAACAATTCAACACTATTGTACAATGTTATAATCCCTTCTGGGGGAATTGATTACATCAAGACTCTCCTACTAAAAGGGGATTTTTCTGTGAATGGTTGGGTGTTTGTCTTGGGTCACAACTTGAAGCAGCATCCCACATTTTCTCTGTAATCTCTTGGGGCATCTGTCTTGGGTCTTTCACCTGAAACAGTGTCCCCTCCCCCCCATATCTCTCTCTCAGACACTTCCCAGCTGCTTGACCCTGGGCAAGTCACTTGACCCCCATTGCCTACCCTTACCCCTCTTCTGCTTTGGGGTCAATAGACAGTATTGACTCTAAGACCGAAGGTAAGGGTTTAAAAAAAATAAGTAAATTAGGTAAGCAAGGAATAGTATACATTTCAGATCTATGGGGAAGGAAAGAATTTAAGACCAAACAAGAGATAAGGGAATATTACAGGATGTAAAATGAATAGTTTTGATTATATTAAATTTAAAAGGTTTTGTATAAATAAAACCAATGCAACCAGAATTAGAAGGAAAGCAACAAACAAGAAAAAAATTATAACAAAATTCTCTGACAAAGGCCTAATTTCTCAAATATATAGAGAACTAAGTCAAACCATACCACTGCTGGGTTTGTATCCCAAAGAGATAAAACAAAAATGGGAAAGGTTCTGTTTGTACAAAAATATTTATAGCTGTGCTTTTTTTTTAAACCTTGTACTTCGGTGTATTGTCTCATAGGTGGAAGATTGGTAAGGGTGGGCAATGGGGGTCAAGTGACTTGCCCAGGGTCACACAGCTGGGAAGTGGCTGAGGCCGGGTTTGAACCTAGGACCTCCTGTCTCTAGGCCTGACTCTCACTCCACTGAGCTACCCAGGTGCCCCAATAGCTGTGCTTTTTGTGGTGACAAAACATTAGAAAATGAGGGGATGTCCCTCAGGATTGGGGAATGGCTAGACAAATTGTGGTCTATGATGGTGATTGAATTCTATTGTACTATAAGGAATGATGGATAAACTGCTTGATTTCTAAAAGAACTAGAAAGACCTAAATGAACTGATGCGGGGTGAAATAATCAGAACCAGGAAAACATTGAACAAAGAGAATGATACACTGTGGTACAATAGAAGATAATGGACTTCTCTGCTAGCAGCAATGCAATGGTCCAGGACAACTCTGAGGGATTTATGAGAAAGTATGCTATCCACATCTAGAGAAAGAACTGAGAGAGTAGAAATCCAGAAGAAAACATGATTTATAATTTGTCTATATGGGTATATATTTTGGGGTTTTGATTTTAAAAGATTACTCTATTACAAAAATGAATAATATAGAAATAGGATTTGAGTGATAAAATATATATGTATGTATATATATGTATACATATA
>NW_025365726.1:0-7549 GCF_016433145.1 Gracilinanus agilis | reverse complement strand
CTACCTGTTATTTTCTTGCCAGATCTGTTCCATTTTCCTCAAAATCTCAGTTTTGAACTCTTCCAGAGCTTGTGAGGAGTTTTCCTTATTTGAGGAGGGTCCGGATGCTTGTTTGTTCTCCTCCTCTGTTTGCTCGGTTGTCTGGATTTTCTCTGTGTAAAAGTTGTCCAGTGTTAAAGACTTCTTTTTCTTGTTGTTAATCTTTCTCTTCTGAACTTCCTGAGACTGGGTAGCCATTGTTAGCCCAGCAGCTTCTCAGGTTTATCCTTGTGCTCAGGGTCTGTCCGTGGTCAAGCCCCCTGGTGGATCACCTTGCTTGATCCTCTGCCAGAGGTTTGTTTTACAAGTCTCAGGGCGCTGCTTCCACAGTCATACACCTGTCCACGCTGATTCCCCTCTCAGGATTTCAGAGCTTTAGCTTGTGACTGTGTCTGCCTCCACCCACGCCTCCACCCGTGCCTTTGCTCTGAGCCTGCCTGAACTCTGCTCCTGCGCTCTGCGTCCTAAGCCCGAGCTCAGATTTCGGGTGTGTTTTTTGGCTTTTTGGGGTCCCAAATCTTGCTGCTCTCAGTAACAGGCCCTGGAGCTGCCAATGACTCGATGGGTGCCCCAAACTTGCTCTATTTCTTTTTAGCTGTGTTCGGTGCTATAGGTGCTGTGTGTGTAGGGGGTGGGGGTGGGGTGGTTGCTCAGCCCGCGATTTAGTGAGAGCTGTTTCACCCCTTTATAGCATGGAAATGCCTTGATTCCACGTACCTTCCACACTGTGCCCTGTTGTGGGGTTCCTCCGTTCGTCTGGACTTGTTTTTATGTCCCCTTGAGGAGTCTTGTGTGTTTTGGTCAGGAGAGGTTAAGAGCTGCTTCTTACTCTGCTGCCATCTTAACCCGGAACCCCTATGATTAGTATTTTGCCTTCTGCTGGAGGTTATTTAGCACTCCCTTCTTTTATTCCAGTGAGATGAGTCATCCTTGCTGTCTCTCAAATTTTTGGGGGGGTCTGAACCCCTTCTTCTTTTGGTTCTGCTACTCTAGTATTTGTTTTGAGGCATTTTTGTTCTTCTGTGGTGGTTTGGAGGGTGGTTGTTGGGATGTAAGTGTTTCTTATTTCCCATATTGGCCAGATTTGCTATTGTTGCTGACAATAGTGGTGGTAGCTGCTGCTGGTAGCACTTTTGCAATTACTTCTATCCATTTTTTATTAAAAAGTCATGCACTAACAAATATATAACAGGTATCTATGATGTTTTTTATTTTTATTTTATTTATGGTATATGATCTTTAATACTGTGGTCACATTTCATCTCTTTTGAAGTGATGATCTAAATCTATTTATGCCATAGTGTTTTCCTTGCAATTCTTGTCAAATAACAAGTTCTCACTCTCCCACCCTACAACATCACAGGGAATTTGTCTTCAGGTGTATCTAACACTGAGTTATTGAATTTAATTATTTCTTATTCTTTCTTGTTTAATCTGCTCCATTCATCTACTTTCCTATTTAATAGCAAGTTCTAAATTGCTTCAATCATTACTGCTTTATTATATAATTTGAAATCTGGAAGAACTATTCCTTCTTCATTTCTGATTATTTTCATTATTTCCCTTGATATTCTAGTAATTTTGTTCTTCCAAATGAATTCTGTTATTATTTAATCTAACTCTATAGAGTATACCATTTTTAGTTTGGCATACTAAATTAGTAAATTAATTTCAGAAATATTGTCATTTTTATTATATTGGCATAGCCCAGTCAGAGATATTGGATATTCTACTAGTTATTTAAGTTAATAATTTTTATAGAATGTTTTATAATTATAACAGCACAGGCATTGAATAAGCTTTGTTAGATTAATATCCTCCCCCAGCTATTTTATGAGTTTTTATATGTAGAATGAGGCTCTGCTTTCAGTGATTGCCTCCTAGAGTCTGACATTCTTATAAAGAAATAGTGTTGATTTTTATGGGTTTGTTTTGAAGTATGCAAAGTTAATGATGTTTTAATTATATAAATTAATTTATTTGTTGATTTCCTAGGATTTTTTTAGTTAGTTCACCATTTCATTAACAAATAGAAATAATTTCACCCCTGTTTGACTATTTATATGACTTTTCTTTGTCATCTCATTGTTATTGTTAGTATCTATTGAACAATGTAAAATCAAGGTGATAAAGGAGCCATCCTTGATTTACTCCTGTATTTATTAGTAAACCTTTTAGTGTTTCCTCATTGCATATAATAACTATTTTGTGATTTTAGATAAATGCTTTTCGTCACAATACATTTTTAAAATCTCCACTGAGAATAAGATTACTTTTTTTGTAGTGTACGAATAAGTTAGGGATAGTCTGGTTTTCTAGGGTTATTTGAAAGAAGGCATTTTTGAGATAAGCCCTCGGAAAGAATTCTGGGTAAGAAAGGAATTGTGGGTCTACAATGGAAAATAACTGAACTTCACTTCCTTCTTGGATTTTTGACCAAGCTGGAGGGAGGTTTTGTCTCTCTGTCTACAATTCCCATCAATCTAAAGGAGGGTTTTTCCTCTGAGAGATTCTCCCTGGAATTCTGGATTTTGTGGAGAAGTCTTGGCATCTAGATAGAGGATTTACTTAGAGGAAACCAATTGTTCCCTGAGTCCAAAGATCATCTGCCAGTGGTCCATCTGACAGAATTTTTCTTGGGCTAAAGTAATCCAAAGATTTTTCATCTAGATTTTGGGTTTCTTCGTGCAGCCAAACCAAAGCTATTCTCTTTTTTGTTGTTGTTAATCACTATTGGGAAGATTAGGATAGAGTCAGATAGTATGGTCGGGGGGGAGGGCAGTTCTTAGATAGATAGAACAGGGAGCTGCAAGCAGGGCCCAGAAAAGAAACCAAAGACTCTCCTTAAGTAGGAGACTTAGAAGTCACGTGGAATTAGTTTGGATAGGTCTTACCTACCAGTTTCTTTCTTCCCTTTTTTAAAATAAACTTTATTTCCATAAGCCAAGGGTTTTTGTGCTTCACTGGCCATGGGAAGTTCCTAGTTGTAACATCTAACATCTCTCTAGGACTCTTCCACATTAAAGTAGTTGTAGACCAGATGTGAAAAGTAATTGCAACACATACAGAGTATTTATTAAGTGTTTGGGGATACATTTATTTCAGTCATGTTTGATCCCATTTGGGGTTTTCTTGGCAAAGATACTAGAACCTTTTGTTATTTCCTTCTCCAAAACATTTTTCCTATGAGAATTGGGCAGAGAGTGTTAAGCGACTTGTCCAGGGTCACACAAGTAAGAAGTGTCTGGGGCTAGATTTGAACTTAAAAACTGTATTCACTTAGATGCCTTTACTGAGTGCTTACAGTATCCCAAACATTGTGGTAAATGCTTGAAATACAAATACATAAAGAAGAAAAGCAGTCCTAAAAGAAGTTTATATTGATGGAAAAGGACAATGCATTAAAGGGAGCTGAGAAGCAAGGGTGGGGATAAGTATGTGCCCATGGGAACACACTTTAGACTTAAACTAAGTATGGAAGGCATGGGTCCTTCCTCAAATGGAGGCACCAGAGAGGAACTCATCAAATGGATTTTTTTTTCCTTTCTCATTTGTCCCATTCTAATCTTTAGAAAGTTGTTTTCTTTAGTGATGGTGGGGGAACTATGTTTCCATTTAGCCCATTTTAGTTTCCAAGTTGTGGAATCTTTCTATCATTTATCATTTGATTTTTTAACTTCTTTTCAAATTCTTCTAAGAGGCACTTTTGGAATCTTTTCTCTCTTTCCTTTAAGGTTTCACATATTTCCTTTTTGCCATTGTTGTCCTCTTCTCAACTTATATTTTAATCTTCCCTTTCACTAAAATAACTTTCTAAAGTTAGTTTTTTTCTTTTTCTTCTGCTTATTTTCTAGTTATTATTTTTTATCCTGTTACCTGCTTTCTCTGTTGGGGTTCTTCTCTGCTCTTAGGCTGGAGGGAGTGCTCTTCCAAGCTTGCAGTGTAGGTTTTCTGGTGCTTGGGATAGGTCTGGCTCTGTTTCCCTCTGGGAGCACTTTGAAGGGGTGATCCAGCTGGCTTCTTGTAGGGAGGCTTGTATAAGTTCTTTTCAGCTGGATTCTGCCCTCCCTGCTTTGGGTATCCCTGTTGTCTCCTCTGTTGGACTATTCCCCACTCTGCCCTTTGGTTACCTCAGGACACCAGCCAGGGCTAGCTTTTGATGCTGCTGTATCATTGCCTCAGGTTGTGAGTTGGACCACTATAAACTGGGAAGCTTTCTTACCTCAAGTTTCTGCGGGAATGGTCTTGGGCTTCCCCTAACCTGTTGTTCTGTTGCCTCAAGCCATTGGGCAGTGAATGGGGCTGCACTCATTTGTGCTCTGCAAGCCCCTTCCTCCAGCACTCTGTAAGCTTCACACTCCTACCTTGAAGCATTCACTAAGCAGCAATTCCCCCTTCATCCCAGTGAGAAGTGCCCATCCTGCTTTCCTTCATTTTGAGGCTCTTGATTTTCTATTTTCATATGTTTGGAGGGGTTGGGGGAACTGAGGGCCCCTTACTTTATCATCTTAACTCCAAACATCAAACTCGTCAATTGGAGATGATGCCTTAAGTTGAGTGTGGTCTTCTTTGGAAGCATGAGAAGGATGCTGAGATGGACATAGAGAATAGATCAGAGATTAATGAGTTGGACCAATTTTGAAATGCTTTAATACATGAATTTCATTGTTTGATATAATTTATTAAGTAGACACTATGCGACTCACCAAGAAAATGGTTCAAAACATCCCCCAATCCAAATCAACTGTTCTGATGCTTGAAAAAATTGTATTAAAATTATGCACAAACTCATTTGTCTACTTGTTTCACTCATTGTTTTCTCTGCTTCCTTCATCTCAGTTAATCCTGATGTATAACCAATTGAATAGACAATATAAGGTAAAACTTATTTGCAAATATTTACTAATTAGTTCATATGATTTATCCATATAATAACAATAGAAGTCATTTACATGGTATTTTAAGGATTTTTTAAAATGAGAGACTTAAATATGCTGTTTTAATCACAACATTAGTAATTATTTTTAGTTCTTAATAACTGTGAAGGTCCAGTGACTGATTATGTAATGAGGGGAAGGAACAATGAATGCTTATATAATTAATACATGTCAGAGGAAGTATTTAAACTCTAGTCCTCATGACTATATCTTTTCCACTCTGCCACCTTATCTAGGATATATTTCCAATACTCATTCTGTGATTTTGAAAACAAATTGCTCATTATTCTATGCAATTCAATAAAGGATTTTTAAAAGACTGCTACAGTACTAATAATATTAAACACTCTCAATATTCACAATTTCTGTCATTCTGTTTACAGAAAGCAACACTCTTTATCTTTTCTACTTCTCTATTGTGCCTAACCTTCCCTCGGGAGTTACATACTTTCCTATCATAATTTCTTTCCAAAGAACTTTTCCTCCACTATTTAATTCCCCTTTCTTACTAAGTCAGTGCTCCTTAGTTCCATAAAGTTATTGATCCCACCAAGGCTATTAAATTTCCTACTTAAAAAGGGTTTGGGAGGACCTGCTTACATGACTTTCACAGCTTAACTTCCAGATGTGGTATGAAACTTTATGCCTTTGAATTTGAGCTTGTTCAGCTCAGCCCTTGGATAGATTATCTTCTTGCTGTTCATGACATGCTAAGTTAAAGAGAGGAAGCTGTACTATTAAACTCATTTAGCTTCTGTTTTCTCCACTTAGAACTTAGGACTAATAAGATAGAACAAATATAGTTATTAGGGAATTGTATCCCAATTATGAGAAGAAAGTAAAATAGTATTAAATTTCCTTCCATCACCTCAGACCATCCCTCCTGGATTAATGACATTCTAAGTTACTATCAGTTGTAATTTTATTGATTCATAGGTGAAGCTGCTGTCTTACATCTTTTGAAAATCATCAATAATGATAGAGATGAAAAGAGGATTAAAAGTGGAATATGTCACCATTTTTAAAGAGAGAAATTCTCTTTTTTCTTTTTTTTTTTTTTAAAGTCTTACCTTCCGTCTTGGAGTCAATACTGTGTATTGACTCCAAGGCAGAAGAGTGGTAAGGGTAGGCAATGGGGGTCAAGTGATTTGCCCAGGGTCACACAGCTGGGAAGTGTCTGAGGCCAGATTTGAACCTAGGATCTCCCACTCTAGGCCTGGCTCTCAATCCACTGAGCTATCCAGCTGCCCCCGAGAGAAATTCTTAAAGTTGGATTCAGGTAAGTATGATATCGATTGCTATCGATATTAATGAATTATTAAGTGAAATGGAATTACTATGGGTTCATCAAAAGCATGTAATTGTCAATTTATTTTTTGACAAGGCTGCTAAAGAGACAGATCAGAGGATTTCTGTAAACACAGTATGGCTGACTCTTCAAAGTACTTTATAATTTTTTTCATAAAATTCTTGTGGATAAAATTCTGAAATGTAGGCTAGAAAATTATTATAATTAAATATATTCAGGACTGATTGAATGACTGGAAGGAAAGAAAAGTCATTGATTAATAATTTTCAATCTGGAAGGAGCCCTTTAATGAAATAACCCAAGGATTTTTACTTAAATGTTTTATGACCAAGATTTGGGCAGCTAAGTATCACAATAGATAAAGTTTTGAATTTGGAATAAAAAAAAACTTAAGTTCAAGTCCTCAGCCACTAACTATGTAAATGACTTCAGGGCAAATTACTTGAATTTGTGGCTCTTAGTTTTAACATCTGTATTTCTAAGGGTTAAAAAATGATAAAATGAATACTTGACAAATTTTAAAGTGCTATGTAAATGCTGGCTAGTATTATTGTTTTAGATATTATTATTATTATCGTTATTAAATAAAGCCATGAAAGGCATTTAAGCATATTTATGGATGACATGAAATTGATAACTAAATGTTAGATGACAGATTTAGGATCCAAAAATATTTCAATAATATAGAAAAGTAATGGCCAAAGTAAACAAGATTAAATTTAATAGTGCTACCCATTTGACATGGCATGCTTGCTAGTATTCTGGGCTTGAAGTCAGGAAGAAGTGCTTGCTATGTGATTCTATGGAAGTCAATCTCTAATTGAATAATACAAATCCTCAAGCTTCACCTGCTAACTCACATACATTTGGGATTTCCCTTGCATCATCTAGGGATCCTTAATAACAGATCCCTAACCCTTTCACATACCTTCATTACAAAGTCCCACATGCTATCATTATTATAGTTATAAGTGAATAAATGTTTATATTTGAAATACTGGCATATGCTGAGCTAATTTTCTCAGGAATAAATACTAATTAGGTAAATTCAATAATAACTTATTAAATGTTCATTATATACCCAGGCATGATGCTAGATATTAGGGATTCAAAGTGAAGAATAAGATAATCTCTGCCATCAAGGAGTTTACATCTAATTAAAGGAAAAACTGTGCATAAAGATCAATAAATACAATCTATATATTAAGTAATTTTTTTCAAACATTTATTAATATTCATTTTTAACATGGTTACATGATTCATG
>NW_025365725.1:0-3732 GCF_016433145.1 Gracilinanus agilis | reverse complement strand
TTTTTTGAAGGGATAGCACTTGCAGCTGGGGGATGGGATCAAGAAAGAATTCATTTGAGACAGAGACAGAGACAGAGAGGGAGGGAGAGAGAGAGAGAGAGAAATGGAAGGTTATCTAGAAGGGAAAAGGAAAGCAGTGATTGGCAGTGGAGAGGGAACTGGAAAAAACCCATTTCAGAAAGAAGACTTTAAGATGAAGGAAGTAGGAAAACTAAGACATGGAGATGGAAGAGGGGACGAGCATTGCAGACATGAGAACCAGGACAAAGGCATGGAGGCTGAAGATGGAATGCACTGTTCAAAGACTACCAATAGATAACAGAGTGTGTAAGAGGGAATACATAAAGTGTAAGAAGAACATAAAGGTAGGAAGGAATCAGATCATGAAGAGTTCTGAATGCCAGAGTTTATACTTGATCCTGAGTTAATAAGGCACCACTGGAGCTCGGAAAACAGGGTGGCAAAATGGTCAGACCCACACATTAGAAAAATCACTTTAGCAGTTGAGTGGAGAATGGGTTGAAGTGGGGAGAGATCCGAAGCAGAGAGACCAATTAGAAGGCTATGGCAGTAGTCTAAGTGAGAGACAATTTATAGAGGCTGTAGTAATTGAAAGAAGGGAACGTTTATGAGAGATTTTGTAAAGGTAGGAAGGACAAAGTTTGGCAAGGCATTGATTGTATGAGGTGAGAGTATGAGAAGTCTCAAATGACACTGAAGTTGTGAGCCTGAATCACTGGACAGATAGTGGTACCCTTGACAATGATAGAGAAGTGGAGAGGTTTGGGGGAAATATAATGAGTTCAGTTCTGTTTGGGACATGTCAAATTCAAGATGCCTGTGGGACATCCCATTTGAGATATCCTAAAGCCAGCTGGAGATGCTTGACCATAGTTCAGGGGAGTGTAGAGCTGGATATATAGATGTGTAAATCATTCGTAGACACATACTGGTCATTTGACCTCAGATAAACCATTAAATCAGTAGCTCAGATCATTCTCTAAGATTATCTAGTTACCAAGCAATTATGCAATCTGTATAGGTAGAATTAATTCCTTATTGGGTATTCTCCAGGGCAGCGAAATTTCAGATCCAGTCCAAATCCCTCATACTAGGTATTAGGCTGCAAAGATAGCTATGAGCCAGACTCATGATTATAGTCTCATGGAGGGAAAAAGTAATATACACCAAAATTATAATTTAATAACTCTAATACTATAGTTATATATAATAATTCTAATATTATACAATACAAAGGAGATGTAATAAGTATAAAGAAGATCTCTAGGCAAGGTTTCATCTAAGAAGGAAATGGCATTGGGCCTTTTAAACATTTTTTACTCTTACTTTCCATTTTAGAATCAATACTGTTTGTTGGTTCCAAAGCAGAAGAGGGGTAGGGGCTAGGCAGTGGGGGTTAAGTGCCCAAGGTCACACAGCTAGTAAGTATCTGAGGCCAAATTTGAACCCAGGTTCTCTGGATTTATATCCACTGGCACTTTATCCACTGAGCCACTGAGCTGCCCTAAGTTGAATCTTGAAGGAAAGGAGGGACTTCCATAGATGGAAATGGAAGGGAATCCATTCCAAGCATGAGGAAGACAATTAACTAACTAATCAATAAGCATATATTAAGCACCTTCTATATTCAAAGTGGTGGGGACATAATGACAAAAATGAAACAGCTCCTACCCTCAAGGGGCTTACATTTTATGGTCAGAGTATATATAAACAAATGCATATGAGAGATGTATAAAATAAAAAGAAGTTAATCTTTTTTCAAAGGGGTTGACACTAACTACTAGGGGAAGGGATTAAGAAAGAATCCATGTAGGAGTTAGTGTTTGATTTGAGCTTCAATGGAAACTAAAGATTCTAAGAGTGGTGATAAAGAAGGGTAAAGGCACAGAGAATAGAGGTCAGGTTGAGAATGGCAATATGGAGTAGCAGGTTTGAATCCCCACTACCTAGTTCTGAGCCTTGAACATAGTAGGAATTTGATGTCAATTGAACTGATGAATGGAAGATATTGCTGATGCAGAATAAACAAGATATAACACTGGGCTTAACGCAACACTGGACAAATCATTTAACCTCCTTCATCCTCTGTTACTTCATCTTTCAAATGAGGGTATTGGACTTGATGGCCTCTGAAATATCTTCCAAATCCACAGCCATGATTCTGAGATGTTGGGAATCTCAGTGCGAGAGGGGATGATTTTATATTTTTTTTTTCTAGCAGGTTTGTCTGGGCAGAGGAGGAATCTTCTGGTAGGAATTATTTAAAGTTGAGGATTAGCAGAATGGGAACAATGGGAAGTCAATGGAGTGAGGAAATGTAGGAATATAGGAGAGAGACTTTACCCTTGAAAAAGTAGAGTTAAGACTATACCTAGACAGGAAAGTAAGTGTAGAACAGAGCCAAATGGAAAAAGTGAGAGACTGAAGGTCATGTTGAAAATGAAAAACAGTCATGGGAAAAATAAGGGAGAGGGAGAGGGAGAAGGGGAGGAAATTATCTTTAGAGTGGAATTTCAGCATTGGAAATTTGCTGATGGAATATTTTTGGAAGGTGGTAAGGTCTAAGGTGTGACCATCCTGCTTGCCAAAGTAGAGCAGAGGAGGTTACAGGAGTCAAAGAGTTCAAGGAACTGAAGGACAAGTTGAGGGGTAATCAAACATGCTGCTTTGCTTTTCAACATATTTTCAATGAATAAAGGGTAATATTCTTAAACTGTCTTTTTTAATCACCAAATTGCCTGTTATATTTCTCCACCTTTTCTCTTCAAACTCCATCAGTGAAAGAAAGGAATCCAAGAGAGTGAGCTTCATCTCCTAAACATTTTTATATGGTTAGATTTTTTTTTGATGCAATATAAGATTTTCTTCTTTTCACTTTGTTTGGCTCTAGTGAATGTCTATGACCCTGCTGACCAGCTCTCTCTAAATTCAGGCTCACCCACATCTTCCAGCCTTCTACAGGGTTCTGCTTTTCCTCTGGTGGGAAAGGGTCACATTTTATTTTTGAGACTGGAAGGAATGAGGATGGGTTAAGTGAGGAAATTGACAGGCTAGGGGGAAGAGTATTTTTGGTTTGATTTATTTAACTTTAATTTAAAAAAAATTAAGGCATTAATTTTCTGTGCTTTCACCTCCTTACCACATTGAAGAAAAAAATACCACTTACAAAAATATGCATAGTCAAGCAAAACAAATTCTTGCATCAGCCATGTCTAAAAATGTATGTCTCTTTCTGCTCCCTGTGTCCTTTCACCATTTACTTTTGTGTGGAGATGTCTAGCATGCTTTATCACCAGCCCTCTGGAATCATGATTAGTCATTGCATTGATCAGAGAGGTATGAAGCCTTTCAAGTGTTCATTGTATAAATTGTTCTGGTTCTACTCATTTCACTCTGTATCTATTAATACAAGTATTCCCAGGTTTATCTGATATTATCCCTTTTGTCAGAGGAGTATTGAAGAATTACATTGGATATTTATAATCTTATTTATAATCTTCCCTGTAGAGTAGAGTAAGAGGTCATCTGCTATCTTTGGGAGCTTGAAGAAAGAAGGGGAAATTGGTTCCCTTTATGTTCTAATTCCCCGACCCATTTTCTAATTTGTCTTTTAGTAGTCCTCAGAGGGCTTCCTTTCCTCTCTCCTGCCTTCCTCCCTTCCCTTTCCCCTTCTCCTTTCCTATCCCTTTTTTCTCCCTCCCTCCCTCCCTC
>NW_025365724.1:0-5463 GCF_016433145.1 Gracilinanus agilis | reverse complement strand
GGGTAGCTCAGTGGATTGAGAGCCAGACCTAGAGACGGGAGGTCCTAGGTTCAAATCCAGCCTCAGACACTTCCCAGCTGTGTGACCCTGGGCAAGTCACTTGACCCCCATTGCCTACCCTTAACCACTCTTCTGCCTTGGAGCCAATACACAGTATTGACTTCAAGACGGAAGGTAAGGGTTTAAAAAAAAAAAGTCCCAGCATCAGAGAATCATGGATCTCTATCAGGAAAGGAACCTAGTGGCCACCCAGTCGAAGTCCCTCATTTTACACATTAAGAAAACTGAGGCTCACAAAGGTTAAGTGATTTACTAAAGGTCACGGAGGTAATAAATGCCAAAGATGGGTTTCGAACTCTGAGTGATTCCAAGTCCAGTTGCAAAAGAGCCTCCTAAGCTAAGTATAGGAGAAAACCCGATTCGCTTGACTGCCACACTTTTGAAAATGCCCCCCAAGTCAATAGTGTCTTACTAAAAGTTTTATGATGACTCTGGAAGCTGCTTATTTCCTCCACCCCAATCCAACATCAAAGCAGTTTCCTTGTTTTTTAAATGCCTTCCCAAATTGTTTACTACGGCAGCTATTCAGGGAAGCACAGAAGGTGGCGAATGAGGTTAAAGGCCCAAGAATTAATCCATTGCTCCAGTTTGAACCTTGAACTCAAAGACTCAAACCCACAAGTTCTAGTCTTGAGCCCAAAGACCGCAAAGGTTGCTTCTGGTAGCAAATTGATAAGAGGGCAAGAATGAAAGTGGCCCAGGGTGGGAAGGCAATGATGGCCTGTGATCTGCATTAGTCGATAAATATCCCTAT
Organism: Gracilinanus agilis; assembly: GCF_016433145.1. Classification (NCBI taxonomy): domain Eukaryota; kingdom Metazoa; phylum Chordata; class Mammalia; order Didelphimorphia; family Didelphidae; genus Gracilinanus; species Gracilinanus agilis. Next base: position 4,649 of record NW_025365724.1, on the reverse strand, counting down.
GGACGAGATCACAGATTGAGCCTCTTAACAGAATGGCTGGGGCAGACAAGCAACCCTAAAAAACCACACCTTGCTAATGCTTGTCAGGCCCAGTGTACCTCTTGTTCTCAGATTTGAATGGACTACAATAAATAAATATTCAATCTTCTTAAATCCAGTTCTGTTTCTGCAGTGGTAGCTGGGTAGAAAAGCTGATAGATGGATGCTACTTTGAGTCAGGAAGATCTGGGTTCAAATCTTGTTTCGGAGAGTTACCAGCTGCATGACCCTGGAAAAGTTACTTATCTTCTGTCTGCCTCAATTTCCTCATTAACTTTTTTTAATTTTAACAAGCATTTATTAAATGTCTATTCTGTGCCAGGCACTGACTTGAATGATATTTTCTCATTTGAGAATCACAACATCCATGGGAGATAAGTGCTTTTATTATCAGATGAGGAAACTGAGGCAGGCAGAGGTTAAGTGACTTGCCCAAGGTCATACCGTATCTGAGAACAAATTTGAACTCGGGTCTTCCTAGTCCAGAGTCCAAAGTTCGATTTACTGTATCACCTACCTTGCTGCCCATTTTCTGTAAAATGAGATAATAATAATAGCAACATAGTAGGTGCTCAATAAACATCTGACTGATTGGTTACTAATAGATCTTACTTCAAAAGGATGCTGCAAGGATCAGATGAGATACTGTATACGAAGTGCATTGCAAACATTCCAAGAGTTCTCAAAATGGTAGCTATTGTTATTATTATTATTATTATTATTATTATTATTATTTATAGAGCAAGGCTTCATGAACATCATTTCCCAGTTGAGAAGAGTGACTAAAGCTATTCTTGAGAATGCACCTTACAGGTAAAGGCAGACTTCATCCCATCATCTGGACCAGAGAAAGGGTGCCTTCTTAGAAGCCCCTGCTGGTTTCCAAAAGAAAACTCTTTTCAAAGGAGAGAGGCTGTCCATTAAGAAAAACAAACCCGCAGCTCTGGAAATATCCAATGTAAAAGAGCCTCTTCAGACATTACCTTAATTACCATCATGGTCATGAAAAGTCAACATTCCAGGTCTCAGAGACACGTCTTGCCCCATTTCTTGATTACCTATAAAAAGTGTTAAGGACAGTCTGGATTGGAGCTGCATCTTGTTTTGATTTCTCCCCATAAAGAGCAGGTAGACCTTTACACACACACACACACACACACACACACACACACACACACACACACACACACAACCTCGCCACTGAACAGACTAGAACTTGAGAACTTCTTCTCCCTTAGACGATTATACCTTTTAATTGACGATGTTTAACTCAATACTTCTCCCTGACTAATACTCCTCACACCCACAAGTCAAGGCAGAAGTTCATTACGCAACATGGGGATGTTCCAAAACCTCTGGCATGCCACAGATAAACACCCCAGGACAGACTCGAATGGCTGGAGCTTAGAAAACACTCACATGAAAAACAATTAACAGACCCAGTCAGAAGTAAAGCCCTGACCCACAATAAGGTGCCGGCCATACTCTCCAGCTGTTCCGGCGGCTAGCAAGCATATTTAATGCAGAATGAGAAATACTAAGAACTATGCTGCCCGACACACCCATACCACTGATCTACACGACCAAGGGTTAAGTTTCTAGCCTACCATCAGACTTGGGCTTTCTTCACCCAGGATCTTCCTGCCTTTAGAAATCATTTTATAAGGACTCCCTAGTCTGGAAATCCAGGGTCAGCTGTCCAGCATGGGTGTCCCTTATTTATCTTGGACTCAGGTGCTTGGCCCCACCTTGAGTCACCTGCCTGCAAAAGTCTAGTCTCTCTTCTCTGTTGGATTACATGGAGCCTCGAAACGTGCCCCCCCCAACATATGCAGACAAGCAAACTATCGCCTCTATTGCAATAATGTCAATTAATGTATACATCACGGCAAGTTCAGCTGATCTTCCAAGGAAAAAACACTGTACCTACAGAACTAACTGCCCCCGTGAGGTCTTTTTACCCAAAATCAGAGTTTGTGGAATATTAGTCAGGCTACATCCAATGTGATCTACTGAAACCAAAATAAAATAAAATTTCCCCCCCCAAAAAAATTTAACTTTTCTTTCTTTTTAGACCACAAAAAAATTTAAAGTCAACACTGTTTTCTTCCCCAAGCTTTAATCAATGTATTAAATCCATTAAATTAAACCAAAATAGATACGCCCACTTAGCTTCCAAGGACACGGAAGGGTTAACAGGTGCCCAGATATCAATTCCTTCCTTCTTGTAAGAAGGACTAGACCCAATGCGTAAGTACCTAACTATAGGCCAAGGCATTTGTGTTTTTAAAGTAGGCATTAAGTTCTTTAAATGAACACGAAAAACCTAGTGAAAGATCTAAGGACTTGTCTCTCTGCTGCCAGTTATAAATAAACGTCCTTTCGAAGGTGACTAATGCTACCATCCTATGGGCTTCTTCTCACCCCAAGAAAGGTTCTCAATGCCACAGAACCCTAAGTTTAGAACTGGAATCTAGGCTACCCCATTTAAGGTACAGATGAGGAAACTGAGGCGTGGATAGTTAAGTGGATTGGTTGTTCAGTGGAAAGCAGTAGAGTTGGGGTTAGAACCTAGTCCTCTGACCCTGAACACAATGGTCTTTTTATCTGATCAGGGCAGTCCCAGCACTCTCAGAGACTTGTCTTGGGTCATAGAATCATACAGTTAATGCCAGAAGGGAAAAGAGAGGTCATCCAAGCCACCGTCCTCATTCTACGGAGTCCACACCTAAGGCTCCTGACAGTCTATTGGACAAAGACGTTATTTGCTCTTCCTTACTCCCTCTCTGTCATTTTGAAGGCAAGGAAGAAAACTCCCTGCTAATGGTTCCCAATTCCCTAAGAATAGAAATAAGAATCTCTGACCTTCCCAATTCCCTCCAAAGGGATATCAAAGCCAGGCCTGTTTTCATCTGGCCCAACTCAACCCTGTCTCTTTCCATATTTATGATCTGTTGGCCTCTGCCTTCAACTTCTGCCTTGGCAAGGTAATCCTATTCACCTCCGTAAATGCCCAAAAGGATGAGCCCAGATTTTCTGAGATACCATATACTTAACTGAACACCTTACGTATATAGCATGCCTTCTTTATTCACCCATGTCTTACAATATGTTTTCCCTTCATGTGACTTTACCCAAGAGAACCATTCTCTCCCAGGAGCACGGGTTCTAAACACTTTTCATGCCGTGGACCCCAATGGCAGCCCATTTTTAAATAACTGAAGGAAACATTATATTTTAGTTTCATTTCAATGAAGCTCTAGTTATAATCTTTCCCAAGTTCCCATCTGTCTGTCTATCTACCTGTCTGTCTCTACCTCTATCTGTCTCTCTCTCTCTTTTCCTCCTTTCTCTTCTTCCTTGCTCTGTCTCTATCTCTGGATCATTTACCCCAGTCATCAATTACTGTGTAAAGAAGGTCATAGATTTAGAGCTGGAACAGACTTTTGAGACCTTTTAGTCCAACCCCATCATTTTACAGATAAGGAACTCAAAGGCATTCCATAACTAGTTCAAGGTCACAAAGGTAGTAAATAACAAAGACAGGAATTGAACTCATGTCTTCTGACTCAAAGACAATGCTTATTCCATTGTACCAAGAATAGCTTTTTCAGCAGATTGAGATGTTCCCGTCCAAGTTCAGAGACCCTTCCACAAATCTATCTGCATAACCCTTGGGGATCTGTGGACCCTGGATTAAGAAGTCTGGTCTTTAAGCATTTTTTGCCTCCAAATAGATTCGATTGCCCTTTTTCTGGTAAAGTCTATTTGTTTCCTGCATCATGAAATGACTCCCAATCTAATTCTACATCACAAAGTTGAATTTAGCAGACCTGGGCAGTCTAGATAGAGTGAAGTCACTTATAACTCTCAGATTCTACATGTTAGCCTAGCACATGAGGCCAATTCTCATTTGGAATCATTTGGAAAAATAACTAACTGGAAGGGCACTACAAGTTTTTAAAACACCAAACAATTCTTGAAATGCCCTCCTTGACTCTGAAATACAATTGGTCCCTCCTTTCCCCACCTTCCAAACTTCCACCTTTAAAAACAAATGGCTTCTTTACAAATGTATTCAGTTCAAGTCTAGGAAAAAAAAGTTACTCAATGCCTACTATGTGCCAGGCACTATGCCAAGTATCTAAGATATAGGCAAAATATAAAACAAAACAATCTTAATGATTAAGAAGCTTTTCACATACTAGCTTTGGGCTCAGAGGACTTGGGTTCAACTCCTGCCTCAATTATTTACTACCTCTATGACCTTGGACTAACCACTGAACCCCTTTGGATCTCAGTTACCTTATCTGTGAAGTGAAGAGGCTGGACTAAAATGGCCTCTAAAATCCATTCTAGCTCTAAATCTATTAATCTATGACTTTTACACAGCAACAGATGGCTGGAGTAAATGGGGGGGAAGGGTATGTGAGTGGAAGAGGGAGAGAAGAAAGGAAAGAGAGAGGGAGGGAGAGGGAGAGAGAAAGAGAGAAAAAGGAGAGAGAGAGGGAGAGAGAAGGAGAAAGGGAGGAGAGAGGAGAGAAAGGAGAGACAGAGAGACAGACACAGAGAGAGAGAGAGAGAGAGACAGAGAGAGAGAGAGAGAGAGA
>NW_025365723.1:0-3017 GCF_016433145.1 Gracilinanus agilis | reverse complement strand
CAAAGTCTCTCAAAGTATGGTGTCAAAAATGGACACACCAGGGGGCAGCTGGGTGGCTCAGTGGATTGAGAGCCAGGCCTAGAGACGGGAGGTCCTAGGTTCAAATCTGGCCTCAGACACTTCCCAGCTGTGTGATCCTGGGCAAGTCACTTGACCCCCCATTGCCTACCCTTACCACTCTTCTCCCTTGTAGCCAATACACAGGCAGAAGGTAAGGGTTAAAAAAAAAATTAAAAAAATTAAAAAAAAATGGACACACTACTTCAGATGTGGTATAAACATTACTTCTACTGTAGAAGATAATTAGAGTGGTAGCTTCCTGGCTCTGGATGCCATAAACATTTTAACTTGGACTAGCAATACTTTAGCTTATCTTAGAATGAACTAAACATCTCGGGGCTTTTGCTCATCAAATTGTCAAGACAGGTTCCCTATCCTACAATTATATAAATGTTATCTTCTTGGTTTGGGCTTATTATTCTAGCATTTCAGGATAATTTGGAATCCTGGTTTTATCATGCAAAGTATTAACTTTTGATAAGCATGAACTTGTCCAAGGTGTGCTCATATAGTGCTTTAAGGATTACAAGATTTCAAAGTTTAAAGACATTAAATCATTTGATTATCATAACAACTCTGTAAGGTGGCTACTACAATTATTTCCATTTTACAGATGAATTAACTGAGGCTCTGAGAGGTTATGTGACTTGCCTAGGCTCACTGCTATTAAGTATTTGATGCAGGCTCTAAGCCCAGCATTGTCTCTATTGTCCTGGATGTCTCTTTTACATCAGAACACTGTCACTGGAGATCTTCTAAAATGAGATGTATATAGGATCTGAAGGTGGAAGCACCCTTAGAGAGAATCCAGTTCAGGAGTCCCTATCTTCTTTGTCTTGAGGACCCTTGTGACAGTCTGGTGAAGTCTATGAATGCCTTTTCAGAATGACATTTTTAAATGCATAAGATAAAATATATTGCAATAATTATCAAAATATTTAAAAACATGTTCATGGCCCCCCAAGTCAAGAATCTCTGATCTAGTCTAACATATTCATTTTGTTAGTAAGAAAACAGAGACCCATATGCAACTCAGTCATCATTTTCTACAAGAAACCTTTTCTGACTCCGTCCAACTACTAGTGCCCTTTCTCTCAAACTACCATATATTTAATTACTTTATGTATATATACCTATGTGTATGTGTATGTTATATGTATATACATTTATTAACTATATTTATGCTGTATATACTTTCTTAATATACTTGTCTCCCCTATTACACTGGAAACTCATTACAAGTAGGGATTATTTCATTCTCTGTGCTTAAATCCTCAGTGTCTAGCACACAGAAGGCACTTAATACTTGTTGACTGATTAATTGCCTAAGATCAAACAGTTGGTAAGGAATAAAGACAGGATTTGAACCTAGACCTTCTTATGCTCAATCAATCACAAACATTTATTAAACACCTATTACGTGCTTAATTTGGAATGGTCTAGAACAATTTCTACTATTCCACAAAGCATGCTGATTTAACAATACTCTTTGGGCAAAATTATTCAACCAATTAGGAACCTAGTTCATTATTATCCAGCCTACATTCTTCTGCATGTGAGTCCACAAGGATGTCCTACAGAATTTCCTAGATGAAAGGACCTTTATCAGAAAAATAATATCATCTTCAACATATACAACAAATAGTGATCTTGTATTTACTTCCATTTTTAGAGGCAGCCCCACCCCACTTTTGGAAGGTTGTAATTATTATTAAGCTATTGCATATTTTAAGCCTATATTTGATTTTGCAACTTCAAAATACTATTCTTAGTTCTGACCACCAAGATTAATCACAATAACCCTAATCTTCCATTTGACAGTACTTTTTCAAATTTAAGTAAATAAAAAGATAACAATCATATCTCAATCAATATTACCAATCTCTTCAAACTCATCCTCATATGGGATGGTCTTATGGACCTTCACCATTCTGGAGACATTCTAACTTAGCAAGTTTCCTAAAACATGGGGTCCAGAACTGAATACAATATTTCACATATGGTCTGACCCAGGCAAAATAACAATAGAGCTATCACAGTGATAATTCCTGGTCTTGAAACCTATACTACTTGTTAAAAAAGTCAAATATTATATTGACTTTTTTGACTGCTCTATCATACTGCTGATTTATGTTAAGCATGAAGTCCTCTAAAGCCTTTAATTTTTTTTGCCTCTAAATATTTTTAAGATGAAATACTATCCAGCCATGTTTTCTTACTATTATAAAGATGCTTTTTTAAACCCACACAGGACCTCACATATCTCCCTTTTGCATTTTATCTTATTAGATTCAGCTTAACATTCAAAGTTTTCCTTTTTAGATACTGATGATACTAAATGTCATCTAATCAAATATCTGTCCCTCCCAGTTTTGAGTTATCTACAATTATGATAAGCACATCATCAGGTTTTTATCCAGGCCACTGACTAAAATGCTAAGCATCCCAAAGTCAGGGAAGATTGCTGAGGCATTCTACTAGAGAAATGCCAAGCTGCTATGGAGCCACTAGTAACAACTCTGAATTCAGTCATTCAGTGACTTTTTAACCCACATAAATGCAACATCATTTTATTTCATTTTTTACTATATTTTCTAAAAGAATAGTTTTTGGTTTTGCATCTGCAACACTTAGAACATTGCCTTGAACAAAGTAAGCATTTGGTAAACTTTGTCTTCAACTGATCAACAGCTATCACAAATGCTTTGCTAAAATCTAGCTATTCTATACATATAGAACCATCTTGATCCACCAGTCTAGTAACTCTGTAAAAGGGAAATGAGGTTAGTGTGCCATGGCTTATACTTAAGGAAATCATACTGGCTCTCTGTGATCACTGCTTTCTTTAATTAACTATCTCTTCAAGAACACAATTGAAACTTTTGCCAAGGATCAATGTGAAGTTAAATGATGAACAGTTTTCTAACAAAAGACCTTTGCCTTTCCCAACTCTATTT
>NW_025365722.1:0-12192 GCF_016433145.1 Gracilinanus agilis | reverse complement strand
ATTCATGTCCCAAAAGTTGGGCTCTTTGGGTTTATCATACACTATCTTGCTGACATCATTAACCCCAAGTCTATTCCACTGATCCTCCTCTCTGTCTCTTAGCCAGTACCATATTGATTTAATGACTGCTGCTTTATAGTATAGTTTGATATCTGGTACTGCTAGGCCTCCTTCTTTCACATTTTTTTTCATTATTTCCCTTGATATTCTTGATCTTTTGTTATTCCAAATGAAATTTGTTATAGTTTTTCCTGATTCAGTAAAGAAGTTTTTGGTATTTTGATAGGTATGGTGCTAAATAGGTAAATTAATTTGGGTAGGATGTTCATTTTTATTATGTTAGCTCATCCTGCCCATGAACAGTTAATGGCTTTCCAATTGTTGAGGTCCAGTTTTATTTGTTTGGAAAGTGTTTTGTAGTTGTTTTCGTATAATTGCTGTGTTTGTTTTGTTAGATTGATTCCCAAGTATTTTATATTGTCTAGGGTGATTTTAAATGGTGTTTCTCTTTCTACCTCTTGCTGTTCTAATGTGTTGGAAATGTATAGAAATGCTGATGATTTATATGCATTTATTTTGTATCCTGCCACTTTGCTAAAGTTGTTGATTATTTCTACCAGCCTCTTAGTTGATTCTCTAGGATTTTTTAAGTATACCATCATATCATCTGCAAAGAATGATAGCTTAGTCTCCTCATTACCTATTTTGATACCTTCAATTTCTTTTTCTTCTCTAATTGCTATTGCTAGTGTTTCTAGTACTATGCTGAATAATAGAGGTGATAATGGGCATCCTTGTTTCACTCCTGATCTTATTGGGAAGGCTTCTAATTTATCCCCATTGCATATAATGCTTGTTGATGGTTTTAGGTATATATTGTTTATTATTTTTAGGAAGTGTAAAAGTGAAATTTGGGAGATGCCATCTAAAAGTATATATATTTTCTATGGACACGTGGAAATTATCAAACTACATTTCCCGTGGTCCAACGGGTTTCCATTTCTGGTTCTTTGGGCGTGGGGACACCTAGGACTCCACGCAGAGAACAGTTTAAAATCTCCTGGGTTAGGGAGGAGTGGCCTCTTGGCTAGCAGGCTCTGGGATAGATAAGAGGTAACAAAATGGAGGCGGCAATTTTGAATTCTTACAAGCACATGCTCTAATGACTTTATCTATCAGCATGGCTTTAATTAAAATACTAATTTTTATATTTATTGCTGCCTTTATTATTTTTTATCCTTATAGAAGGGTCCTTCTATTCCTATACTTTTCAAAGTTTTCAATAGGAATGGATGCTGTATTTTATCAAAGGCTTTTTCAGCATCTATTGAGATAATCATTTGATTTTTGTTTGTTAGACTGTTGATGTGGTCAATTATGTGGATGGTTTTCCTAATGTTGAACCATCCTTACATTCCTGGTATAAATCCAACCTGATCATGGTGGATGATCTTCTTAATTACTTGCTGGAGTCTCTTTGTTAATATTCTATTTAAGATTTTTGCATCTATGTTCATTAGGGAGATTGGTCTATAGTTTTCTTTCTCTGTTTTTGGTCTACCTGGCTTTGGAATTAGTACCATATTTGTGTCATAAAAGGAACTTGGTAGGACTCCTTCTTTGCTTATCATATCAAATAATTTGTATAGTATTGGGATTAGTTGCTCTTTGAATGTCTGATAGAATTCACTTGTGAATCCATCAGGTCCTGGTGATTTTTTCTTAGGGAGTTCTTTCATTAATTCTTTTTTTAACTTGAGATCAATTTATATTTTTCTTGGAGGCTTTGAATGCAGCAATATTAACTTTGTTGTCTTCTTCTGAGTTTGTGTTTTGGTATTCCCTGTCACTAAAATATCTTTCTATGTTGAGTTTCTTTTTTTTCTTTGTTTGTTTGCTCATTTTCCAGCCTTTTATAAGTAGACTTTGTTGCTATGGTGAAGGTAGCACTGTTCGGATTTTAGGTTCTTCATGTAGCTCCTTTCAGAGCTAGCTCTATTGATCTATAAGTTTTCAGTTCTTCCAAGATGATAACATATAAGGAGAAGTGTGTTTACTACTCTTCTAGTTTGTGCTATGGTCCATAAGGGACTGCAAATACTTTTTTCTATCCTGGACCTGTGAATAAGGTTTCCTGCTCCCCTCTGGCCATACTTCTCATCTTGAGATTGGTACCTGGATTGTAACCTGGATCCATGTTTGTGTAATGAAACAGAGTACTGCACCATGAGTCAGCAAAGGGATCCCTCTAATGCCCTTTTAACTAATTATCTGAACCCTTTATCTTCTGTGGGCTGATATTTAGCTAGGAAATCTTAAGGAAGTGATTAAACCTCTTTAGGAATTACTATTTACCTCTATAAGATGGAGATAATAGCACCTATCCCTTCCACCCCAAAAAAACTCCATGGATCACACAAGTTAACATATTTGAAAGTACTTTAAAAATTGCAAAGACACTCTATAATTACATAAATCATTAATCCTTCCATGGTTTTGCAGAATCCTGGGGCAGGCATATGATAGAAATAGTTCGCTCTAATCTCATAAATAAAGTATTAATTTTTGAACTAGGTGGCCCCAGGTTCAAATATGTCTCTCACTTGCTATCTGTAATTACATCACACTAACTGTACACTTTTTATGCTTCAAGAAACTTTTTAGGACTTATCTACTTAGTCATAGATATATTTACCCTATTTTCAATTAAAGCAACCATTTGATTTAGTGGAAGAAACACTACCTTTGGAGTCAAGTTCAAATCCTGGTTCTGTCATGTATATGCCAATCCCCTACTTGATAAAGTCCAGTGCCTCCCCATTGCCTTCCAGATAAAATAGAAATACAAAATACTCTATTTGGCATTAAAAACCCTTAATAATTTAATCTAACCTAACCTTCTCCTACCTTTCCAGTCTACTTATTCCTTACTCTATGACACATTTTCTTTGACCCAGTAACACTGGCCTTATGGCTATTGCCCAAACAAGATGCTGCAACTTCGATTTCCACACATTTCTTTTTACTTTCTCCCATGCCTAGGACATTCTCCATCCTCCACTTTACCTACTAACCTCCCTGGCTTCTTTTAAGTCCCAATTGAAATTCTACCTTTTATTCAAAGTCTTTTTCAGTCTTCAGTTAATTTTCTCCTATATATCTGGTATTTAGCTTGTTTTTTATATATTCTTTTGCATATTGTCTCACCCAGTTGATTGTAAGCTGCATGAGGATGTTACTATATTTTTCCTCTTTTAGTATCATCAGAGTATAGGAGGATGTTCCTTACATATAGTAGGTGTTTAATATATGCTATTAATTTATTGATTGATTATTATCTGAATGATCTTGGGCAAGTAACTTCATTTCTCTGTATCACAGGTTCTTCATCTATAAAAAGGGGGGCTGATCTAGATGACATCTGAGATCCCTCTGATTTCTAATTGTATTACTGACTATGGTTGCTTATAAAGTTCCTTATATGTATCAGTCATTGCATTTCCACCCTCAAGAAGCTTACATTCTAGTCAGAAGGAAAATACCTGAATATATATAAGTTGATATGACATACATGCAAAGTAATTTCAGGATGAAATAAAATTCCAGAAAATGAGGTAATCAGACAAGTCCTCATATATAATCTTGACTTTGAAAGAAGTAAAAGATTATATAAGGCAGAGATGAGAAAGAAGATGGAATACCATGTAAAAGGAACCAAACAACAGGCTATTTTGGGGGGAATAAAATATTGGTGAAGAGTCATGTATGAACCTAGAAAAGAAGTCTGGTTGTGATAGAGATTTAAATGAAAGAATAGGGTTTTATATTGGACCTTAGAGGACACTGGAGCTAATTGAGCAGTGAAGTCATAGGGTCAGATTTCTGCTTTAAGAATATTAGAGAAGGAAAAGGCTGGATGTAGAGAAACTAATTAGAAAGATCTTCACAGCTCAGGGGAGAGATGATAAAGTCCTGTACTAGGAAGGGGTAGGGGGTGGCTATATGAGTAAAAAGCAGGGGAAAGATGGAAGGGATGTTATAGAAGTGGGATTGGAAATAATTTGGTTGGATTTGGTGGTGATGGTGGGGGAGATAAGGATGGGGAAGGGTTCAGGCTAATTACAAGGTGGCAAACCTGAGTTGAAGGATTTCATGCCCTCCATAGAAAGAAGGAAGTCTAAAGAGCAAAGTAAGTTTTTGTTTTGTTTGTTTCTGTAGTGTTTAGGGGAATTTAATGAGTTCCACATTGAACACATTGTCCCCTGGGTTAAAAAGAGTCATTAATGGATAGATGCCAACTTAGAATTAGGCCTGCAGTAGAATAGATCTATCCTTGCCCCTGGGTTGATCAAAATTTTTAGTTGAACCTCAGAGGAAGGCATAGAAGGTGTGCTTCTCAAATTTGTAAATGATGTAAAGTTTGAAAGGCCTTAACATATCAGGCAACAGAGGTTGATTCCATAAAGATCCCAATGAGAAAGAAACTTGAGCTGAATCTAACAATATTAAAATTAATTTGAGTTCCAAGAAGACAAAGCTAGGAGTAATTGATGAAAGCTGAAAAGAGGCAGACTTGGGATGTACCTACATAAGGAAAAATATCCTAACAATAAACCTAACTAAAAGAAATTGTCCTTCATTAGAGGTCTTCAATCAAGGGCTATATGACCCTTTGTCATAGGTGTTATAGAAGATGCTGCTGGGATGCCCAAGGATGGAGTAGGGTAGCTTTGATTTTCTCTGAGGTCTCATCTAATTCTCATCTATTAATGCAGATTAATAATGGGAAGCTAGATGGTGTAGTGGAAAGAGCACTAGGCTTGGAGTCAGGAAGATCTGAATTCAAATCAGGCCTTAGACACTTACTAGCTTGTGTGACCCTGGGCTAGTCACATATCCTTTATTTGCTTCAGTTCCTCATTAGTAAAATGGGGTCACACTGGAGAAGGAAATGGCAAATCATTCTAGTATCTTTACCAAGAAACCTGGAAGTGGGTCACAAAGAATCAGACACAACTGAAAAATAATGACAACAATAATAATGTAGTCTGGCATCTTTACTACAATTTATATTCTTAAAAAAAAAAAAAACCTTCCTTCTATCTTAGAACCCAAGTATTGGTTCTAAGATAGAAGAGTGGTAAGGGATAGGCAATGGGGATTAATGACTTGCCCAGGGTCACACAGCTAGGAAGTGTCTGTGGCTAGATTTCAACCCAGGATCTCCCATCTCTAAGCCTGGATTTCTATACACTGAGTTGCCTAGCTGTACTACAATACTCTTAAAGAGTCACCTGGGAAATGATTGTCTATAGTCACATGGCCAATATATGACAAAAGTGGAACTTGAACCCATTCTCCTTGTTCTAAATGCCTCTCTATCCACTATGCAACACTACCTTTCAGGTCTCCAGATCTAAAATAGATAGCTCATATCATGATATAGACTATCTTCCTTAGATTTCTCTCCACTTTAATGCATACATTATAGTGGAGTGTGGCTGGGGTCAATCAATTGTTCAGTTTTTTTAGTCATGTCAGATTCTTTGTTACTTCTTTTGGAGTTTTCTTGGCAAAGATACTGGAGTACTTTGCCATTTCCTTCTCCAGCTCAATTTACAAATGAGGAAACTGAGGCAAACAGGGTAAAATGAATTGCCCAGAGTCACAAAGTTAGGAAGTGTCTGAGGCCTGATTGAAATTCAGGTAAAGGAGTCTTCCTGACTCCAGGTCTGACACTCTATTCACTTTGCTACCTAACTGCCCTGAGTCAATCAATACAATGATTAATTTGAAAATATAAATCATCTCACTGTGTCTTTTATACTTTCTCAAACTGTGCCTTTAGTGTGACCTACCTTGAAGACTAAAATAGCCAACATTGTATTATTTTCAGAAGTATTTTAATTTTACTATTTCTGTCATCCTAAATTTCCAAAATGAAAATAAACTTTCACTCAGTGAATACTAATCTTCTCTACAAGATGCAGAACTATTACAGATATTGGTTATATTTGCTGACCGAGTAAAACCTAACCATTTTATACTGCCACATCACATAACTGCCTATATAATATTAGTATTTAATAACTACAAAATAATATTGTGATAGATTAATAGATTTCAGTTCTTTCTTCAAATCAAAGGTCAAAAGAAGCCTATAGTACTGCACATACTTTAGCATGTTAATAGAAATGTGATCATTGGAATTAAGTTTCATTCTATATAAGCAAATAAACACAGGAATAGCTATTGGAGGGAGGCAAGTTATTTGGTAAAGGATGTAGCTTTATTTTACTTCAGCTATGCAAGACTCTGTCTTTAACTTTTGCATTGTTTCCCTTGAAATGTGTTCTACAAATTCCAAGTTTAACATACTTCTCCATATCTATGATGTTCTGTATGAAGTTAAGTCCTAGAGGATTATGCATAGCATATCAGAGCTGGAAGAAACTTTGGAGATCATCTTACTCAATTCCTTTATTTTATAAAGGAAAAAATTGAAATTGGTCATTTAAAACAGTGTGAAAAGGGTTAGGGTTAGGGTTGGAAGACATTGGAGCTTGGTCCTACTCCAATCCCACCAATCTTGGGCCAAAGTAAATTGGAAGCAGAAAACCTCAATTTTCATTTAATTGATTGGAATAGGTTGTTCTACTGTGACTGAGAGAGAAGAGCAGAGACTATCCATCAAATGGAAATAGAAAACAGACTCCATTTTCTCTCTTATTTATTTACCAAATCTTAATAAATTAAAAGATTTTTCTCTCAATCATTATATTTTCTTTTCCAATTAGAATTCTTGGATGAATATTTTTAACAATTTAAGAAGCCATAAAGAATATGTAATCATGTTTCAGATCAGGAGAAAAGTCAATTCATATGCACAAATTCTACCATTTTTTCCTAAGGCCATGTTATCCTCTTTTCTTCCAAATTGACATTATAATCAATATATTTGAGTACATGAATTTTATTTCCCTTAGCTCTTAAGCTGGGTTGGTCAGAGACAATATCAGATATTCCCTTAGGGAACACTAATAATAATGTAAGGGAGTGACCTTTGACAGGTTACTAGTTGGGGTTTATCTATTTATGATAAAAGTAATTGTTTGTTTGTGTGCCTTGACAATTCACTTCTCTGGAACAAAGGTCTGCCTTTTGGGTCTAAAAGAAGCAGTTTCAGAGTTAAATCTTAGGGGTAGTTCAGAATAACATTTATTTATTTGCATATGGAAGGCTATAGAAGAGTAAAGTTACTAGAAAACAATCTGCTTTGGTGACTGGCATATGAAATATTGAAGAAAAGAAGAAATTTTACTAACTGAGGAAATATGGACACTAGAACTAGTCTATGATTATGGAGTAAATGAAATTCACCTGATAACAGATTATAGAAAATATACAAATGTTGAACCAAGAAATAGAAAACCAAAGAAAAAAGGTACAGATGACAAAGTTTCAACGCTATTTTTAAAAGCCACTCAGATCACTTCTCAGCCTTTTGGCTCAGATCAAGTATAGTATCTGTTCTTATCAGTTTAAAAAGCTACTCTTGGAGGCAGCTAGGTGGCTCAGTGGAGTGAGAATCATGCCAAGAGACAGGAAGTCCTAGGTTGAAAATCTGGCCTCAGACACTTCCTAGCTGTGTGACCCTGGGCAAGTCCTTTAACTCCCATTGCCTCACCCTTACCCCTCTTCTGCATTGGAACCAATACACAGTATTAATTCCAAGACAGAAAGTAAAGTGTTATTTCTTTTTAAGCTACTCTTACTTGTCAATTGTTCCTAGGTACAGTGTTGTTTAGCAAATGAGATTATGTAATATTCTCTACTGATACCTGCTATCTAAAAGAGTAAAAAGAAAGGATAATTTGTTACATAACTGACTACTATTAATAACAGTAAGGTGTAGAGAGAACATACCTTGCTTTATATTTACTGTTGAATAGAAGAAATGGGAAAAGGCACAAAATATTTTACCTGTTGTTGAACAGTGGAGAAGGAATAAAATCCTGCAAAGTAGTAGAGTTGGAAATCTTTTGCCAACTTGAAGATAAAGTGTAAGGATAAGGGATAAGGATAGGGGGGGAAATGCAAAGGTTGTCTCTAAGGGAAGGAAGAGAAGTTAGCCACAAACCCTGGGAAAAGATTCTGGAAGGAGAAAGCTTTGCAGAGGAGGATCTTGGGAGTTAACTGAGATAAACTGCCACTCCCAAACCTGCCTCTCTCTGAGCTGGAAGGGAGTACAGCTGCTCTACCATATCCTGGGAACTAACTAGTCTTGTGTAAAGACTAGTGGGTTCTTGGGTTTGGAAAAATACCTGGAAGGAGATTTATGTTTCCCTGAAGTTCTGTAACAATCTGGCTGACAACAATCTGGCTGTGACAACTTGACTAAAGTAAACCCAAAGGTTTTTCATCTGGGACTTTGGGTTTTACCTAGGAAGCCAACCCCAGGCTTGGGGAAGGACTCAGTGCACTTGTGAGTCCTGTATCCTTAAACTTTTTAGATTTAATCTGGGATAGTTAGTTTAGTAAGATAGTCATATAGCTTTTTGGGGAATAGACAGATCAGGGAGCTATTAAGGAGGGCTTGAGAAGATCAGAAGAATGTCGCCATGAGAGGAGCACAGAAAGTGGGAGGAGACAGAGCTGTGTAGAGTTAGGACCTTACCTACCAGTTCTCTAACCTCAATATTAGCTAAATAAACTTAATTTCCCTATTGTCTCAAGGGGGTTGTGCTTTACTGGCCCTAAAAAGTTCTTGGATGGTTTTTCTTCATCACTAACCCATCTAGGTTCTTCTGTATAAATATATCTCCTTTGGGAGATATATTTCTTTTTCAAAATGATGCTAATATTTTCCCTAAAAGATCTTAACATTATTTCAGCTGAAGATACCATCTAAGCCTGTATCTATAACTGACAGATACTACAGTTGCTATCAATGATTAAGTGCAGCTTGAAATAAGCAAGAAGAAAAGGGAGATTTTAGAAGTGGAGAATTAGAAAAAGGACTCATCAGATCAACTAGCTTGGATAAACTATTATTCCAGGCAAGCTATTAGTTAAATATAGAATGAATCAGCTTAGTTTAACATTGGGAGCTTTCAGTTAACACAGAAGCCATTCTTATCAAGGAACTTTTGTGGACAATTCCTGATGAAGGCAATGGGCACTGAAATGTACCTATCTAGAGTTATTAGTTGCCCTAGAGAATCAAGAGCCATAGTGTTGGTGGGAATAGTAACCCATGAAGACTACCCTAAGAAACTTGAGTGAAAGAATAGTAGCTACATGGCTGCCTATTTGGGAACCACCCAACCCACTTTAGCAGTAATTGAGTAGTAGTTGAGAGAGTAAATAACTAAGTTACCTACAAATAACTGAGAGATCAGACCCGAGCAGAGGGAGAGAGAGCCTGGGAAGGCTTTGGGGTCAGTGCCACTCTAAGGCTATACTAATGCAGACATAATTTCATTGCATTGCACCAGGAAAAAAATCAAACTTGAGCTCAGAATAGTTCCCTAGATTACTCAAAATTAACAACATTCAGTACATGAGATTTTGAACCAAGATCTAAATAAGCATTTTCACAATTATGATTGAATATATAGGATTAAATTACTGTATTTCGTGAAACTCTTGAAACCTTAATGTTGCTTTAGAAAGATTTCTGCTGTGTGTATAGGACTCATTTGCCATTGTTGTTCCCAAGAACAAATGCCAAAAAATGAAATAGTTTTAGAAAAAAACTGTTAGGTTATTTGGTAGAGGAAGCTAAAAAGGAATTATGGGTCCCTCTCCTCTAGGCTTTGGAATACATATTCTATAACATTTAGACAAGGGAATCCTTACATAAACCTCATGTATGCACTTAAACAGTTTTGCTCAGAGGGCAATTTGAAAGCAATGTAGATCAAGAGAGATGTGAGTAAATGTAAACATTAAATAACATTTGGGTTCGTTAAGTGTTGAGGAAAGCCCAAAACAAGATCTAGGTGTGGAGACCAAAACCAAGAATATTTTGGGTGAATCCAGGATCTGCAGCACCCAAAATTTCTTGTGGAGGAATATATTCCTGGATACTTACTAAGAGTTGGGAGACATTCTGGGTACAAACTTTATTCAAATAAAGTTAGGTTCAAATAATATTAATAAGTGATGTGAGAATAAAGAGAGCCAGCTGACCAATATTATGATAGAACAGGGAGAGAGAAAAAGTCTATGAGGTGAGACTCTCTTCCAGCTCTCCCCTCCCTCTGAATATACACCAGGAGACTTCAAGGGGCTGTCACCCCAAATCTGGGTGACCTGGATGGTCATGCCACCCCACAGGAGTTGAGGGCAAGGCTTCCCTATAAGATGAGGTATGGCAGACCCCAATCCAATTCTGAATGATAGCGGTGTTCACACAAGCCTCCCCGCCCAGAGGTCAGTCAACTTCACAGCAGGTGGTCTGGCTTCAAGATGGAGGCAGCCAGACCAAGCTGTGATTCCCCTCCCCCTCATCTCTCAGGCACTCTGGAATACTATCTGATTAATGAATGGCTTTTAATCTTTGTAATTTAGGGGTTGGGAAAAGCGGGGAAGGGCAGAGGGATTTTGGGTTGCCCTCTTCTCTATTTCTATGGGGTCCATCACTCAGGTGGGAACCTTTGGGGTTCCCACTCCTAAGCATCTCCCCCCTTGTCCCTTCTCCTTCTGTTTCTATTTCTATCCCTTTCTATAACTGTAAGTTAGACCTGAAAGAGTCTCTCAGCAAGGTTGGGTAATGGGGGAAGGAGACTAAGAGATTGCTCCCAAAATAGAGTCCCAAAACTTAGCTAACTCATTGTTTGAAGTCTTGCTGGGTGAGAAGCAATGGGATGCCTTTGACCAGTGAATCATGGTTTCAATGTCCAAAGAAAGATCCTCAGGAAGCCCTCAGGACTGGATCTGAGCTGGAATGTCCACCTCCTTCCTCTCCTAGTCCTTGTTCAGAAAACCCCTCATCTCCTTCCTCCTCTGGATAATCTCCCAGAATCCTCTCTGATCTCAACTGTCACCAACTGTCACCAACCATCAGTCACTCCTTCTCTGGCTCCTTCTGTCCCCTCCCCTTGCACAAATTCCATCCTTACAGTATCCCAGTTTTGTGTGGTGGGACTTTTTCCAAAAGTCCCACTTAATTCATGCATCACTATTTCCTATTCCTATCTTATGTTCCCCATCCCTCAAAAATAATAAATCCTTATCTTGTCTTATTGCTATACTAATTATCTATCTATTCTTATTCTAAGGTGGGGTTTTGGTGAGGTTGTTAGGGGAAAGAGGGTTTCAATTTATATAACAATTTTTACAGGGTACAAAACAATTTTGTAACACGAAAAATTTTTATTGAACACAATGTACTAAGTTTACAGTGTAACAATTTTCTTATCGTTTAACTTTTCTGAGTAAATATTTAACCGATCTATGATTTAACAGAATTTTAACTTGTTTTTACTTTTAATATATGTCTATCAAGTAATGCAATACAACTATCTTATTATTCTTAGCTGTTACCAAATTATGTTTAAACTACCTATGTTTTAAATGCAATGTTAGTTTTTATATTGAGAATCTATTTTAGTATGTTAGTATTCTTAGTTACCTATCCAAGAACACATATATTTTATTCTTATGCATTCCCTGCACTAGCTCGCTAAAAATTTTTGAATTTCCCTAGCCTTTTCTGCACTTTCCCTATGTCTAATGTTCTAATTATCTGCTAAATTGTTAGTATGCTACAGTATCTACATGGTTAGAGATTATAATTTACAGTTCTACTCTACATTTCAACCTATGTTACATGTATATATAAAATTTATATTATTTACACTATTATACATTTGTACAAGCATTATTTCTGCATAGCAATGTTAACCAGACAAGAAAATCGCTTGATCTTCTTATGTGGTTAAAACTTTATGGAACTTGCAACTATTTACATTTTAGACATATATATATATATATATATTTTTTTTTTGTATTTTCACAGTCTTCAGATACTCACTTATTTACATGAGGTCTCAACAAGATATCAGTTTCGTGTTGTGTTTTGTGTTCTCTTTATGTACTGTACATGCAAAATACTCACTCTTCTTTTCAAAGTTTTCAGTTTTCTTCAAGTTGTCTGTAGATTTCTCTTGTATCTTAATGCTATGT
>NW_025365721.1:0-8296 GCF_016433145.1 Gracilinanus agilis | reverse complement strand
TATATATATATATATAGTATAATTCCACTTTTTAAAACTGTTACAACCTCACTATGCTTTTATGGTATCTAACAAAATGCAAACTCCTTGAGAGCAGAGATTGTTTTATTTTCCATATTTGTAAGCCCAGAACCTAGCACAGAGTATGATATACTATAGGTGGTTTAAAAAATATTTGTTTAATCAATTTATCTGTCAATGTATATAAATCATTTCACAAATTTAATAAGAAACAATTTCAGCAGTATCTTTTGTATCTCAATGTGTTATATATATACCCTAGGCATATAGATTCAATATATTTATGTCATAAAAAGAGTACAAACCTGAGGGCTCGAACTTCAGTCACAGTGCTCATCATTCCTTTGTCAAGAAGGCAGGGCAAAAGGACAGCAATGGTCCTCTGGCCAGCTGTTCCTTTGGAGGGATCGCACATTTTCACACAAACCTCACATATAAACAACAAAAATCAGTGAAAGGACTTCAGATTCTCACTTAATATCATTCATTCAACAAACTATTAAAATTAATAACTGAGGGCCAAATGAACCAACCCACTCTTAAAAAGTAATCTTCCATTTAAAAGAAAAATAAAACACATCATTTGAATTAGCTTGCAAGCCACATTGTAGTCAGCTCGATCTTGCATGCTTATAGCCCTAACAGTGAATAGTAAACCCAAAACAGGAAATGCTGATTTTATTTCTTTTTTATCTAAACTACACAGAAAGGAAACTTTGGGTAAATATGCTGATCTATCAAGTGTAAAATGATCTCAAAGGTTATGTGAAGTCAAGATGTGAGCTAACATTGCTAGAAATAGCTATTCAATTCTAATATTTTGAGAATGAGTTAAAATGCATCCTATAAATTTTAACCCTGATATGACCGTTCCCTGACAAAATTATAATCAAGATTTTATTAAGGGTCTGCTAGGTAAAAGTTAAAAACTAGATTACATGTTTGAATGCAGGAAAGGAACCTGAACATTTCTATGTTCATTTCTGTGTATTCTAAAGGCTGGTTTTATAGTGACTAATTAAAATTATTTGGGGGGGGAGGAGTATGAAAAATATTAAACATGCAAGCACTTCTGACAAAATCATCAGCTTTTCAATTCCAAAGAGTTATTGTCAAGGAAGCAGCAACAAAATCAAAGGTTGCTGAAGTGATTGATATGTATGATGTGAGGAATGATTAACAGGCTAGTAGACTTTGAATGTTATTGTCCTATATTTCAAGAAGGCACTGAAAATCTTTAGGTACAACATAGGTTATAAAAGCCTTTAAAACAAATATTTCAAAACATAGAATCAAATTAAAACAACAGTCAAAGTAACTTGATTTTCCATAGATTACAAGAGACATATTACTAAGAATTAAATCCCTTCAATAAAAATGGCCACATTAATAAAAGCCTTTTTTTTTTTTTAAACCCTTACCTTCCATCTTAGAATCAATCCTGTGTATTGGTTCCAAGGCAGAAGAGTAGTAAGGACTAGGCAATAGGGGTTAAGTGACTTGCCCATGGTCACACAGCTAGGAAGAAGTGTCTGAGGCCAGATTTGAAACTAGGAGCTCCCATCTCTAGGCTGGTTCTAAATCTACTAAGCTGCCCCCAATAAATGCTTTTCAAAGCATCTTCTGAATGACTGATTTCTCTTAAGAAAAGTAAGCTTAAATTAGATGAACATCTGTATTTGAATGTTGTTAACACCTTTCTCACAATTAAATCAATGACAAATCAAATAAAAACATCAACTAGATCACTTTACAACAAAACAACAAGTCTTTTGGGACAAAACAAAAATCATTACTCCACTATACATGCACTCAATGTATAAGTAAGATAAGAGCTTTCACCTTGCTTAAAGTTTTCAAAGCTAGTTCTGCTGCTTTTCGTACAGATTCCTAAAAAAGAAAAGGTTAAAATCACACATAAGTTAAATGAGGAATATTTATTTGAGCTTAACACTGCAACACCTTTATCTCTCTTCCCAGATTGTGGTTTATGCAAATTGAAGTTTTCACTAAAAGGCAGAAATAGTGCTTATATGCAGGGATTATTGGAGGAAAGTCACAAACCTTTGTTTATGATATATTTCAGAAAATGTTAAAAACTCAAGTTTTACATCATTAAATGCAATTCGCCTATTCTTAATCCAAAAAGTGGAATTAAATGTATTATAAAATAAATATGACCATATATGTAATTAGTTCATCAAATGACTTACTGAATTTCTCTCAGTAGTTATTCCAAATCTTTTCTACTTTCCTCTTACTCTCATGAACCCTAATATACACCATATCTTATCCTCCAATCTATAGATCATTTTTCTCCTATTTTAATAAGAAAATTAAGGTTATGTGATTGGCTTTATTATCATTTCTACAATCACCTCAAAAATTATCTCAGTATTATCCTACTTCATTTTCTTTTGTCTCTAAGGAAATATTTCCTTTCTTCCTTGCCAAGACATAATCCTCCACTTTGAGTCAAAAATACTATCATAACCTCTCCTGTCTCTTTTGAGATCTTCCTCCACTAATCCATCACCTGCCTCTTTCTCCCATCTACAAAGTCTAAGCTGCTGGTTTTATTTCTTAACTTTTCTCTCTGACCCAATACATCCTTCCAGATAAGATTTTCTCCTAACTTCTTTTCATTGTCAAAATGATTCAAAGCATAGGCTATAATTACAATCTCTCCTTATTCAACTTCACTCAATACTCCATTCTTTAAACTACTAAGATAGCTGATGAACTCTGATTTGTCATACCTCACACCTCTCATTCTCATGCCTCATCCAAAACAAATTTTCTTCCTCTTATCTGGACAGCTGGCACACCCAGGAGGAGTAGAATCAGTGTCTGTGGTTGGCTTTCTCCTTAATGTTTATCTCCCTATTCACCATTCTGGCAAAGGGCCTTATCAGCTTTTATTTTTCTGACTTATAAAGGTGGAAGTGCCTTCATGGTGCTGCTTCGTTTATCCATCATTCTCCACCATGACTTCAACTTATAGGATGGATATGTCCAAATTTGTTTCAAGCTACTTATTTCTTGGGACCAGCCAACCACCTGACAAGTCCTCTTCAGTGTTACACTGACACATCAAACTCAACACATTTAAAACTTAAGTCATCATATTGTTGTTTCCTTTGCTTATTTCATTGTCCTAGACTTGAAACCCAAGTCATGTATGAGTTCTCCATTTCTTTTGCCCATCTCACCTAGTTGATTATTAAATCCTAAAGATTACAAGTCTGTAATGTTACAGTCTTCTATCAACCTCAATTTAAGCCTTCATTACCTCTTCCCTCTATTTCAATAGTTTCCTAGCTTATCTTCATGCCACAAGTCTACAAATTCCTGTCCAAATGATTTCACTGCTCTGTTAAAAAAAAATTTCAATAGATCTCCATTATCTAAACAATAAAATGCTAATTCCTCAGTCTGACATTCAATGGCTCTCCAATGGGGCCCCAACCCATTTTCCTGGCCTTAAATTCTACAACTTCTCTGTCAAGCAGGTCTATATTTTATTCATTACTCCATCAAAACATACACAATCCATTCCCTATCATCTCCATAGCTTTGATTATATTGTTTCTACAACTTCATATTCCCTTACCTTATCAAAACTCTACCTATCGGGGCAGCTGGGTAGCTCAGTGGATTGAGAGCCAGGCCTAGAGACAGGAGGTCCTAGGTTCAAATCCAGCCTCAGACACTTCCCAGCTGTGTGACCCTGGGCAAGTCACTTGACCCCCATTGCCTACCCTTACCACTCTTCCACCTATAAGTCAATATACAGAAGTTAAGGGTTTAAAACAAAACAAAACAAAACAAAACAAAACAAAACAAAACAAAACAAAAAAACTCTACCTATCCTTCAAGGGCAAGTTCAAAGGCCACTATCTCCAAGCATTTGTTTTTTTTTTTTTTTTAAACCTTAACTTCTGTGTATTGGCTCATAGGTGGAAGAGTGGTAAGGGTGGGCAATGGGGGTCAAGTGACTTCCCCAGGGTCACACAGCTGGAAAGCGTCTGAGGCCGGATTTGAACCTAGGACCTCCTGTCTCTAGGCCTGGCTCTCAATCCAGAGCTACCCAGCCGTCCCTCTAAGCCAGGGGTCGGCAATGTATGGCTCTTGAGCCATAAAGTCAATTTTTTTTCAGGTGCTGTTACAGGAGCATGTGCTGTGAGCATTGCATGGCTCTCACGAAATTACATTTTAAAAAATGTGGCGTTTATGCCTCTCACGGCCCAAAAGGTTGCCGACCCCTGCTCTAAGCATTTGATTTTGGATTAGATATACCTTCTATCCCTAGAACCCCTAAAGCATTTTGTCTCTTCCTTTTTCAATATTGTAATAGTCTGCTTTGTATTAGAGTTAATTTATATTATTTTAACTCCCTAACCACAATTATATGCAATACTCCTTTTATAACTTTATAAAGAGATGCTTAACCAGCTTTTAATTCTGAAACATGCATATAGATACTAAATATGTTATAATGACAAAGTTCTAAATTATCTAGAAATATGTACTTTCGAAGTCATCTCATGTTATCTATGATTCATATGTGCCTTATCAAAAATATATGGATGCAACTGATCTAATTTTGGAACTCACCATCAAAGGGGTTACTCTGGAATTCATTTCAATGTGTTATGCATATATCTCATGAGTCAATTTGATTATATAGGATCTCTCTTATATATATTGACTTAATGTGCATACAAGTCAAATTTTTAAGGCTTGATAAACACATTTGTTTTATTGATAGGGTTTCAAAGCATTTAGAGCTAGAAGGGATCTTGGAAGATTAAAAACTGATTAATGCAAAAAAAGGCACACCACAAGATTAAACGTCTCACAGTAACTTACTTCTTAAATATAATAATTTGACATTTTTACGTTTAAAATTCTCTATGAAATCAATTTAAGTATATTTCATATGAACTTAAGTACCTTAATATCATCTTGTACTCTGAAGAGTGTCTCCCATATTTCTGGAAGTTTATCAATGATGTCATCTAATGGTCTTCCTCTGAGTAAGTCATTCAAAGCTAAACAGCTATAAATAAAGATTCAAGTATGTAATCCAAACTGATGAACAATACTTTATTAGCCTACCCAGGAAAGTAATCAAAGACAAAATCTTCCCATTCTGAAGAATGTTCTCTATGCTCCCTCTTTACATCCTTTATCTAGAAAAATCTAAAATGGCATAAATGATGACAATTAAATTATATTCATGCCTTCATAGAAAACAAAACACATTAACTTGAGTACTATAGATCTCAGGCATAATCCTATTTCTAGGAGAATAAAGAACTGGTGATTTTTTTGATTCATTACTTTTACGTAAGTAATATGCATGACTTTTAAAAAATGTTATTTCTTATTCATCTCAAGTAGTTACATAGGATATATATTATCTTATTCAAATTTTATTCCTTTAGTACAAAAGGCTCAGAATTTTCTGAACTGTCTACAACAAATCTTTATTTTAAAACAAACCTGGATTCTCGAATTCTCCACATATTGCTAGTCAGGCTATTAATTAGATCTTGAAGAATTTCTTTCAAATATTTATCCACCTGAAAGGAAAAAAAGTTTAAAAAGAAAGTGAGAGATCAGCAAATAGTATTAAAATTCCTACCTTCTTTCTATGTTGCTAAGTGCTATTACTATGTTACTGACACGTATCCTAGGTTATGAAAAAGCATATAAACTCTTTGTTGAGTATACTTACAGTCAATAATAGGGGAGTTAAGTGACCTAGTGGATAGAGTACCAGGCCTGGAGTCAGAAAGATTCATATCTAGTCTCAGGCACTTATTGGCTGTGTGACTTGGCCAAATTACTTTACCCTATTTGCCTTGGTTTCCTCATCTGTCAAATAAGCTGGAGAAGGAAATAGCAAATATTCCAGTATCTTTGCCAAGGAAATCCCAAATCAAATCACAGAGAATCAGACATGACTGAAACAACTGAACAACAACAAAAAGCAGCCAATAAAATTTTACAGGGCAAGCTGACCCAAAGCAGAGAAGAATTTAAGAATAAAATAAGAACAGATACAAATTATACTATGAGATAAAAGGAAGTGCTATCTTAAAGCCAAATATGAAAGCATTGGGAACTCATCAACCAAGATAAAAATGAAAGTAGAGGTGGATTAACAATACAAATTCAAATGAGTGTTATAAGATTAAGAAAAGAATCTCATGTACTGGAGTACAAGAGGAAACTGAAGATGGTAATGGTTGCTAAAGGAAACTTGCTAAAGTTGGTTTATTTTTTTTAAACCTATGTTGGAGGCATAAGATCTAAGAACAAGACAATTGCTCAGAGTGGATAAAATAATAAGGGAGAAAAAACAAAACTATTCAACTCCTACTTTAGTTTTCTCTACAAGGAGTATAATCTTTGAGAAGGATAGAGTAAAAGTGGCTAATAATGAGCTGAAATCCAAGATAAGTGAGAAGACAGTAAAAGATAAATCTTTTTAACTTAAATTCACCCTTTAATGAATTTATCTTTTTTAACTTGAATTCACCCTTTAATGAATTTAAGTCCATAGATGTAGTCCAGACAAAACCCACCCAAGGACTATGAAAACTGGCAATTGTGACTAAAGAACTAAAGACTGAGAAGAATTGAAGTAATGCCACAGGATAGGACAAGGGCAACTGTAGTCATTTTCAAGGAGAAAAGAGGGACTTAAAAATCTCTAGGCAAATAAAAATGAACTCAGTTCCTGCCAAAACTTTAGAACATATGTCAAAGATATTGTTAACGAACACCCTGAAAAGGAAACAGTGAGCTAGGTGGCTCAGTGGATTGAAAGCCAGGCCTAGAAATAAAAGGTCCTAGATTCAAATTTGACCAGATATTTCCTATTTGGGTGGACCCCCATTGCCCAGCCCTTATTGCTCTTCTGCCTTGGAACCAAAAAAGTATTAATTCTAAGATGGACGGTGAGAGTTGCAAGAAAGGGGGGAGGGGAGATTTATGACAGAGCAATCCATTTTTTTTTGACAGGGTAAGTAGGTTTGTATATTGGAAAAATGTTGTACAGGTAATATTTTACATTTCAGCAAAGCAACTCATTCAATTATGACATTTATCCTTAGGGAAATAGTATCTCTCCTCATAGATGATGATGATGATAATGATGATGATGATGATAGCAGCTAGTAAGTATAAATTCTTTTCTGAATGAGTGAACCAATTCACAACTCCACAAACACCATGTTAGTGTGCTTGTCTTTTTTACAACCTTTCCAGCAACAACTATTTCCACCTTTTGACATATTTGATAACTGCTGGTTATGTGGTAAAACTCAAATGTTGTTTTAATTTCAATCTCTTTCATGTAGTTGTGAACCATCTGTGTGATTCTTCTTCTCTTCTTTAAACCCTTACCTTAGAATCAATACTTGTGTTGGTTCCAAGGCAGAAGAGCTGTAAGGGCTAAGCAATGGGGGTTAAGTGACTTGTCCAGGGACACATAGTGTTTGAGGCCAGATTCCAATCCAGGACCTGTCTCTAAGTCTGGTTCTTAATCTACTGAGCCACCTCCCTGCAACTCCCCTACCCTGATTGTTCTTTTGAATATTGTTAATATCCTTTGACAACTTATCTACAGGGAAATGCTCTGTTTATCCCATTTGGCTGCTTCCCTCTTTATCCTAGTTCCTTTAATTTGGTTCAGTCAATGGCTTTTCAATTTCATAAAGTCAGATTTATTTTTCCTTTCAAATGGTCCTGTTTTCATAAGAATTTTCTCTCCCACCAGAGCTGTGAAAGGTTTATGTTCTGCTTTTCTTTTCTTTTTTTTTTTAATATTCATTTTTTTAACATTTATTAATAATCATTTTTAACATGATTACATGTTTCATGCTCCTATTTTCCCCTTCACCCCCCGCACTCCCCCCACCCATGGCCGACGCACTTTTCCACTGGTTTTGTCATGTGTCCTTGGTCAAGACCAATTTCCCAATTGTTGGTGGTTGCATTGGTGTGGTAGTTTCGAGTCCACACCCTCAATCATGTCCGCCCCGACCCATGCGTTCAAGCAGTTGCTTTTCTTATATGTTTCCTCTCCTGCAGTCCTTCCTCTGAATGTGGGTAGCATTCTTTACCATAAATCCCTCAGAATTGTCCTGGGTCATTGCATTGCTGCTGGTACAGAAGCCCATTACATTCAATTTTACCACAGTATATCAGTCTCTGTGTACAATGTTCTTTTGGCTCTGCTCCTTTCGCTCTGCATCAGATC
>NW_025365720.1:0-6071 GCF_016433145.1 Gracilinanus agilis | reverse complement strand
TCAAGTTTGCCTCCATATTATCTCCAAAATTGTTTGTTCCCTTCAGAGTTCAAAGCCAGTCTCACACCAGCTGGGTGACTCTGGGCAAGTCACTTAAACCCCATTGCCTAGCCCTTACCACTCTTCTGCTTTGAAACCAATACACAGTATTGGTTCTAAGATGGAAGGTGAGGGTTTAAAAAGAGAGAGAGATTTGTAAAGTGTTTAGCACAATTTCAGGAATATAGTAGGCACTTAATAAATGCTTGCTCCTTCTCCTTATATAAGACCACTAACCTAGTTTAGGAACCCATCACCTTTATCCTGGACTATTATAATAGCCTCCTAGCTAGTTAACCTGTCTTAAACTTCTCAATGATGAGAGCAGGTAGCCAAGCCCTACTCACTGACACCCACACAGACAAGAACAGGGTTCTAGGCATTCTAGACCCTGAGGTAGCTAGGTGGAACAATGGATAGAGTGCTGAACCTAGAGTCAGAAAGACCTCAGTTCAAATCTTGCTGAGAGACTTGCTAGTTGTGTGACCTTAGATAGGTCATTTAACCTCTGCTTCATTTTCCTCATCTGCAAAATAATAGAATTGGACTCAATGACCTATAACAGTGATGGCAAAACTTTTAGAGACCAAGTGCCCAAACTGCAACCCTCACACCACATGTGAGCCCCTCCACCTTACTCCAGACAGGGGAGGGAAGAAGTGCTCCTATTGGGCTGCTGGGCAGAGGGACAGGGGAAGTGAGGAATGTCCTCATGACCATGTAGAGAGAGGGACAGGAGCAGCCTCCTCCAGCACACATGCCATAGGTTCATCAACACAGGCCTATAAGATCTCTTCCAACTCTAAATAAATCTATTCCTGGCATCTAGGTGTATAGTGGAAAGAGTGCTGGACCTACAAGCAGGGAGCCTTGAATTAAAATCCTGTCTCAAACCCTTACTAATTGTATGACTCTAGGCAAATGACCTAATGATTGTCTGCCTCGGTTTCCTCATCCATGAAATGAGGATCATCTTAAGATTGTCTGAATATGCATCAAATGGGATAATGTGTCAAATACTTTTAAACCTTAAAGCATTATGTAAATATCATCTATTATTATGATCCATCCTCCACAGAGCTTCCAAAGTAATCTAATCATGTCACTCTCTGCTGAAATACCTTCAATAGCTCCCTATTACCTTCAAGGTAAAATAAAAAAATTCTCCTCTACTCTCTCCACTCTTCTTGCATTTTCAGAAGCTGCCCCATCCACCATGTCTGAAACATTATCTTCTTTTCTCTATTTATTAAAATCATCTACCGACTTATGAAAAGAATGCTCTCCACCTCCAGAGAAAGAACTGTTGGAGTAGAAAAGCAGAAGAAAACATCACTTGTTTATTTGGGCATATGATTTGGGGGGTTGGTTTTAAAAGATTACTCTCTTACAAAAATGAACAATATGGAAATAGGTTTTGAGTGATAATACATATAAAAACCCAATGGAATTGCTTTTCAGCTCTGGGAATGGGGAGGGAAGAGGGGAGGAATACAGCATGAATCATGCAATCTTGTGAAACTTATATGTAAATTTGTTATTGGAATAAAGAAAAAAATGTTAAATGCCATATTAAAAAACAATCTTCTACCTTTAAGATGGAGCTCAGAAGATGCCTCCTCCACAAAGCCTTCCCTCATCCTGTGGCTCCCCAGATGAGAATTGCTGTCACTCTAACTCACACATTCCTAGGATCCTTTATTTAATCTCCTCTTTCCTCCTATCCTATTCTACCATATATCATATTTATTTAGTTATCTGCTACATCCCCCTAATACATTATAAACCTCTTCATGGAATGGACCATTTGGTTGTTCATCTTTGTATCTCCATGGTTTAACATGATATCTTCTCTACAATAGAGCTTCATCAATGTTTTGGAATGTTTTTGGAATTTAACTGAATTGAATTGAATTGAATTAAGGAAGATGGAACTGTGTGGGAAGCAACTTCTGACCTTAGCTGTACAGCCAAAAGAAGGATGCTGGACTGGAGAGGACTTCAGTTCTGATTGAGGAAATCTTGGTCATTGGTTTCCTCAATGGGGCTGCTTACTGTCAAGTGAGTTAATGAGAATAAAGGATATTAACTCCATAGAACAAGAAGGAGAGAGAAATCATTAGCTGTTCCCAGAAGCTACTGAAAGGAAGGCACAGAATGCATGACTACATCCCTGCCCCTACCAAGCCACGCCTGCCACTGTATCTCCTATCTTGATAAGGAAAGAGACAGGCAGCAAGGGCTTCCTTCAGGCCCTTAGGACTCTATGAGCAATGCCATCCCTTGTGAATCAAGGTAATTGCCCCAGATGGCCTCCTTGGGGAGCTCCTGCCCTGTACCTGAAGAATAATTCAGGAAGAGAACTAGGGGGGAGGGAAAGGGGAGACAGGAATGACTCTACCAGCTAGTGTTACAAAGGCCTTCAAGGCTCATATATGACTCAAAGTCATACCTTAGAACTTTAATACCCAGGGAAAGTACCAGAAACCATGGACCCAAGTCCCAAATGTACCCACTACATCTTTATTTGGAGGTTCACCTTCCTCTGAGAGGAGACAGAGACCCTCTTCCCTCCCCATCATCAGGGAAGTCATTCACTGAGCACAAGAAGCAATAGAAAGTAAGCTTCTAGAGGAAAATCTGTCTCCCTTTTGAGGCTTCTCAATGAGAACTTAAAAAACACTTATTAATCAATTGAATTATTGATTGATTTGAGGGCAAGGGAGGAGTTCATCCCAGTTCACCATTCATCAGTTTCCTATTTTAACTAATTATGCTTGCTAACCAGATGCTAAGTTCTGTTGTTTCTAGAAGAACTACAAATATCATTAACACCTAAATTTTCTGCCTTCTAAATTTGACAAAACTCTAGTTACCCTATCCTATTTACAGTGTATCAAATCCATATTACTATCATAATTACAACCTCTCCCCCTCCCCACATGTATTCTACCAGGCTACCCTTTGGGACTTTTCTTTTCTCTTTGCAGCCTAGTCTTGCTATTTGTTTAGCCTAATTAAATCCAAATAGGAATGTGAGACCAAATAGGATCTCATGTTCTCAGATCATGACTCCTTTAAGGTCAACTCTGGATCCCCACCAAGATAGCCTTGCCTAAAGAATGTATTATTATGGGTTTCTCAAAACTGGACCATTACAGCTATAGGACACTTCTGTCATCCTAGGCCTAAGGCTTTTGTCCTCAAGAGCACACTATGGATTCAGAACATCTATACGAATGTCTAAGATAATTAGAATATGCAATTTCAGACTCAGAAGGGATCTCAGAGACCCTCCAGTCCACCACATACATGAATGAGTCTCCACTACATCATATCCAACAAGTGATCTTCCAGCCTTCCTCTGGAGCAAGGTTCATCAAGTGAAGATGAAGCTCCTCTTCTCCAGAAGTAGCCCACTCCTCTTCTGGAGAGCTCTGATCATTAGTAAGATCTTCCTTATATCAAACCTAAATTCACCTCTTTGCTCTTTCTGCCCTCTCAAACCAAGCAGGACAGAGCTAAGTCCTCTTTCACTGGAGACATTTTCAAGGACTTGAAAATAGCTAACATAGTAATCAATCAAAAAACATTTTCTGTGGTAGACACTGTGCCAGGAGCTGGGGATACAAAGACAGAAAAAAATAGTTCCTACCCTCAGAAAGCTTACGTTCTATAGAGAGGAGAAAACATTTTATATGTGTGTGTTTGTGTCATGTGTGTACTTGTGTATTCATGCAACCATACATAAACACATACATACATAGATAAACTTATTATTTTGTATATCTATATCTAAATCTCTATATATGATCATATAAATTGATCTTTATATGTTATATATATTGAGATTTTCTATATAAAGATATATGTAATACATATGTAAAGATACATGTAATCTTTGTATATAATATATGATACCATTTTTATAATGCTATATTTAATATATGTAGAGATATAAATATATATGTGTAAACTTTGTTATATAATAAAGATTTTCATTATAAAAATATACATAATATATGTAAAGATATATGTATAATCTTCATATATACAATATATTATAAAGATTTTATAAAGATATGTTTGTAATCTTTCTATATTTAATCAATATTATACATATATGAAGATTTAGGTATAGATATACAAAATAATAAATGTAGAAACTTCTGTGATATAGTGGATAGAGATGAGATCACAGAAAGGTAGATTCTGGCACTTACTATGTACCAAGCATTGTGCTAAGTACTTTTATGAGTATTATCTCATTTGATCTTCCCAATAACTCTGGGAAATAGGTGCTGTCATTATCCCCATTTTATAGTTGAGGCAGACAGAGATTAAGTTACAAACCCAGGGTAACACAGCTAGTAAATATCTGAGGGTAGATCTGAACTCAGATTTTCCTGACGCTAGGTCCAGTTCTTGATCCACTGTGCCATCCACCCACCAGAGTAGCCAACTCACTTTGGCTTGGATTCAAGTCTGGTCTCTGACAAATAATGGTTATATGATCCTGAGCTGAATGGAGGTGTTCTGGGAGAACTAACATCTCTGGTATGAGGGTTACCAAGACTTTTTCAGGGCTGCTCATTCACCTCTCACCCAACTCTTACCTGTGTCTCCATGTTCAGTGACCATGCCCTGGGTAAAAGCATCTTGGCAGATGGGCTAAACTGGGTTGAGGGTAACCCACAAGCCTCACACCCATCGGTGAGTTAAGAGGGTATCTTCCCCAAGCATGTGAAGTCTCCTCTCAGTGGAATGGGTGGATGAGAACAATTTATTTCAATAGCTGGCCACAAAGGCAGCCTGGCACTATATCTTCTGTGTCATGTGTCTCTTTGCCTTTATTCAAAAATAGCAATAATAATAATAGCATTTTTGTAGTGCTTTTGAGGCAGGTAGATGGTGCCATATATAGAGCGCCAGGCCTGGAATTATAAAGACTCATTTTCCTAAGTTCAAATCTGGCCTCAGACACTTTCTAGCTGTGTGACCCCGTGCAAGTCTGTTTGCCTCAGTTTCTTCATCTGTCAATTGAGCTAGAGAAGGTAAGGGCAATCCACTCTTTGTCAAGAAAACCTCAAATTTAGTAGGAGTAGAACACAGTCGACTGGACAACAAGAACAAATGGATGGTCACTGAGAAAAACATGTTGAATTCAATTGAGAGCATGTAAGAAGGAAGGAGAAAAGCAAAGGAAGAAAGAGGATAAAAGAAAAGGGGTCAAGAAACCTCATGTGACCGCATGGCATGGGGCTGACCAGACCACAAAGACAGCTTTTTTCTTAGAATGGTGTCTTACCCTAGAGATACACTCAATGTATCCACTGGGTTTGGTTACACTTAAGGATTGTTCCTGTTGCCAAGAAAATCTCAGTGATGGAGAGGTATGACTTCCTGGCCCCAGAATACTAGTGGATCAGGTCACTGATGTCCCCTAACCCAACTCTCTACCCCCAGAAAACGACAAACAAGCCAAAGTCCTGCTCTCTGCTCCAGAGAAGAGAACAACCATTTCCTTCACCGTAGCCCTAAGGACGACAGCTGGGGTCCAGGTATGCCCAGGCTTCGGTGGTAACGGAATAAGGAGAAGCCATGAAGGCTTATGACAGGACATGTTAGGGCCAAGATATGAGAACAGGATGCCCATTCCTGTACACAAGAAACAGGGGAACTATTTGCCCTGAGGAGGATGGCTCCCCTGAGCCAGGGAAAGCAATATGGGGGATCACAAGGGTGTGGTCTACTGAAACTATGCCTTCTACCATCCCTGCAATAGAGAAATGCACTATGGGGAGGGGTAGCTAGGAACTCAGTGAATAGAGAGCCAGGCCTAGAGACTAGAGTTCCTATGTTCAAATATGGCCTCAAATAGTTCCTAGTTGTGTAATCCTGGACAAGTCACGTAATGCCAATTGCCTATCCCTCACCACTCTTCTACCTTGGAATCAATAGTTAGTATTGATTCTAAGACAGAAGGGGAAGGAAGGAAGGAAGGAAGGAAGGAAGGAAGGAAGGAAGGAAGG
>NW_025365719.1:0-3581 GCF_016433145.1 Gracilinanus agilis | reverse complement strand
TGTATATACATATATATACACATATATAAAACAGATAAATATTATCAAAAATATATTATAATATTAATTTTCCTCAACTCTCAGTTTTATTTTAGTTAGTAACAAATTCCATGTCTGAAAACCCTTACAATATGCCTAGGATAAAAAAAATTCTCCAAATCCCTATGCTTCATTTCACTCAGACCAAACCAGTTAACTTTTTCAAAACCAGTAATGATCTGCCAGAAAATCTTCTTCTCTCTTCTACTTCATCTATGCCTCAGGCAGGTAAGCTCAGTCAACCTGAAAATTATCAAAGAAAAGGAGATTACACAAAATCACTGCCTTGATAGGACTACGGTCCTAGGAAAGACACACAGGAGCGTAATACTGGGAATGTCCACTGATTTGTAAAATGTTGGGAGCTTACATAGTTTGGAGGAAGTAATAACCTGGCTTGGGAAAGATAAGATAGAGGCTATGGTCAATTTATTCATTTCAAAGAATAGAGAAATAGAGAAAACCCATTCCAAGAGTCCATCATGTCTTGGGTGTCCAAGGTAAAGGTCAGGGATCTTTTTCCTCTGGAGAAATCTTTTCTGCAATAGGTGAGTTCTTAAAATTACTTCCTTGCTGGAAAAGAAAATAAGAGAAATCTATAACCTACACTTTTTTAAACATTTATTAATATTCATTTTTAACATGGTTACATGATTCATGCTCCTACTTTCCCCTTCACCCCCCGCATTCCCCTTACCCATGGCCGATGCACATTTCCACTGGTTTTGTCATGTGTCCTTGATCAAGAACTATTTCCAAATTGTTGGTGGTTGCATTGGTGTGGTAGTTTCGAGTCCACATCCTCAGTCATGTCCACCCCGACCCATGCATTCCAGCAGCTGTTTTACTTATATGTTTCCTCTCCTGCAGTCCTTCCTCTGAATGTGGGTAGCGTTCTTTATCATAAATCCCTCAAAATTATCCTGGGTCATTGTATTGCTGCTGGTACAGAAGTCCATTACATTCGATTTTACCACAGTATATCAGTCTCTGTGTACAATGTTCTTCTGGCTCAGCTCCTTTCACTCTGCATCAGTTCCTGGAGGTCTTTCCAGTTCACCTGGAATTCCTCCAGTTTATTATTCCTTTTAGCACAATAGTATTCCATCACCAGCATATACCACAGTTTGTTCAGCCATTCCCCAATTGAAGGACATACCCTCCTTTTCCAGTTTTTTGCCACCACAAAAAGCGCAGCTATAAATATTTTCGTACAAGTCTGTTTATCTATGATCTCTTTGGGGTACAAACCCAACAATGGGCAGGCCTTCTTTTATAGCCCTTTGAACATGATTCCAAATTGCCAGCCAGAATGGTTGGATCAGTTCACAACTCCACCAGCAAGGCATTAATGTCCCAATTTTGCCACATCCCCTCCAACATTCATTACTCTCCCCTTCTTTCATTTTAGCCAATCTGCTAGGTGTGAGGTGATACCTCAGAGTTGTTTTGATTTGCATTTCTCTAATTATTAGAAATTTAGAACACTTTCTCATGTGCTTATTGATACTTTTTATTTTTACCTGAAAATTGCCTATTCATGTCTCTTGCCCATTTATCAATTGGGGAATGGCTTGATTTTTTATACAATTGATTTAACTCGTTGTATATTTGAGTAATTAGACCCCTGTCAGAGTTTTTCGTTATAAAGATTTTTTCCCAATTTGTTGTTTCCCTTCTGATTTTGACTACATTGTTTTTGTTTGTACAAAAGTTTTTTAGTTTAATATAATCAAAACCATTTATTTTACATTTTGTAATTTTCTCTAACTCTTGCTTGGTTTAAAGTCTTTCCTTTCCCAGAGATCTGACAAGTATACTATTCTGTGTTCACTTAACTTATTTATAGTTTCCCTCTTTATATTCAAGTCATTCACACATTCTGAATTTATCTTGGTGTAGGGTATGAGATGTTGATCTAAACGTAATCTCTCCCATATTGTTTTCCAAATTTCCCAGCAGTTTTTGACAAATAGTGGATTCATGTCCCAAAAGTTGGGCTCTTTGGGTTTATCATACACTGTCTTGCTGATGTCATTTACCCCAAGTCTATACCACTGATCCTCCTCTCTGTCTCTCAGCCAGTACCATATTGTTTTGATGACTGCTGCTTTATAGTTTAATATCTTGTACTGGTAGACCCCATTCCTTGACATTTTTATTCATTATTTCCCTTGATATTCTTGATATTTTGTTATTCCAAATCAAATTTGTTATAGTTTTTTCTAATTCAGTAAAGAAGATTTTTGAAAGAAGTAGTTTGATAGGTATGGAGCTAAATAGGTAAATTAATTTGGGTAGAATGGTCATTTTTATTATGTTAGATCGTCCTACCCATCAGTAACCAATGGCTTTCCAATTGTTTAGATGCAGTTTTATTTGTTTGGAATGTGTTTTGTAGTTGTTTTCATATAATTGCTGTGTTTATTTTGCTAGATAGATACCTAAGTATTTTATATCATCTAGGGTGATTTTAAATGGTGTTTCTCTTTCTACTTCTTGCTGCTCTGATGTGTTGGAAATGTGTAGAAATGCTGATGATTTATGTGCATTTATTTTGTATCCTGCAACTTTGCTAAAGTTGTTGATTATTTCTACAAGCTTCTTATTTGATTCTCTAGGATTTTTTAAGTACACCATCATATCATCTGCAAAGAGTGATAGCTTAGTCTGCTCATTGCCTATTTTGGTACTTTTGATTTCTTTTTCTTCTCTAATTGAAACTGCGAGTGTTTCTAGTACTATGTTGAATAATAGAGGTGATAATGGGCATCCTTGTGTTACTCCTGATCTTATTGGGAAGGCTTCTAATTTATCCCCATTGCTTATGATGTTTGTTGATGGTTTTAGGTATATACTGTTTATTATTTTTAGGAAAGGTCCTTCTATTCCTATACTTTTCAGTGCTTTCAATAGGAATGGATGTTGTATTTTGTCAAAGGCTTTTCGAACATCTATTGAGATAATCATGTGATTTTTGTTTGTTAGACTGTTGATATGGTCAATTATGTGGATGGTTCTCCTAATGTTAAACCAACCTTGCATTCCTGGTATAAATCTCACCTGATCATGGTGGATGATCTTCTTAATTACATGCTGGAGTCTCTTTGCTAGTATTCTATTTAAGATTTTTTTGCATCTATGTTCATTAGGAAGATTGGTCTGTAGTTTTCTTTCTCTGTTTTTGATCTCCCTGGCTTTAGAATCAGTACCATATTTGTGTCATAAAAGGAATTTGGTAGGACTCCTTCTTTGCTTATCATATCAAATAATTTGTATAGTATTGGGATTAGTTGCTCTTTGAATGTCTGATAGAATTCACTTGTGAATCCATCAGGCCCTGGCAATTTTTTCTTAGGGAATTCTTTGATAGCTTGTTCAATTTCTTTTTCTGATATGGGATTATTTAAGTATTCTATTTCTTCTGCTGTTAATCTAGACAGTTTATATTTTTGTAAATATTCATCCATATCTCCTAAATTGTTACATTTATTACCATATAATTGGGCAAAATAGTTTTTAATGATTGCCTTAATTTCCCC
>NW_025365718.1:0-1374 GCF_016433145.1 Gracilinanus agilis | reverse complement strand
GTAGGACTCTTCGAACTACACTACCAGTCGGGTACCACAGGTTGGCCGTCATCTTGGCTCACCCATGTATTCCTGAGAGTGAAGGTAAATCAGACCAGGGAATGACAGGCACTTCCCTTGCATATAAATCTGGTCCTTTTTTCTCTCTTATAGAATGGCAACTTCCTGTAGTCTTGGCTGCAAATGGGTAAGTGTGGTATTACTGCATTATGTCCTACAGACTAGTAGGATGGGAATTATATTAATTGGACCCTAATACAAGGGCCTGTTATGAATTTATTTTTGTTTATTCAGGAATTTTATATACATAAGTTTGATATTTTGATTCTGATTTAAAGTGTTTTTTTTCTCCCAAAGTTTCCTTTTTCTTCTATTTGATTTTCTTTTTATGTTTTTGTTTTTTCTTTTGAATTGTCTCATATAATCCCATAACTCAACCATGTGTCTTGAGCAGATCTGGGTATTTCTTTTTTAGATACCCTCATCAGGGGGGATTGTATTTTTATAAAATCCAAAATTTATTTATTGTATTTTTATAAAATCCAAGTTTTAATTTTTTGTTCGAAAAAAATTCTCAGGGAAAGAAGCTTGCTGATTCCTTAATCCAGAGAATGAACTGTTTGCAGAGAGATGCCTGAAGAATCTACATTGCATCAAGAGATCCAGAATGAACTTTGGGGTACAATTGATTGAACTAATGGGGTTTGAACAGTTACTTTGAATGTACATTTTATGCCAATAGGGAACTGCCCTCAATTGTTTTCTTGTCAATAAGCTAAGTAAAACATTGGTTTTGCCTTCTCTCTCTTCCATTCCCCTCTTATCTCTAACTATTGTAATTAGAAGATCTTTGTGGGTATAAGAAGATTATGTAGAATGATCATCGGGGGTGACTAGGCACCCAAATGATCATCAGGGGAGATTGTGTAAATGGAATTAGCTCACCCCCCATTCATAGTTAAAACTATCCACCAGAGATAATGTCATCCTCACCTCCCTTAGTGGGGAGGGGAAATGAGTTAACCACACGTGACAATAAGTAACAAATCAAGAACAAGGGACTTCCCTCTGGGCAGTCCAAAACAGTGTTGAGGCTGCCATTTGTCCACTTGAATTAGAGGTGGACCTCTAGGAAGTGAAAAAAGCTGCTATCTTTCACACATGATGGTAACTTCCTGTTGAAGCAGTTGGCTCTTGAACTTGGTGTAGAAGGAGGTGAGACCTCAGGCAGCTTCCCTCTGAATTGTCACGTGGGTAAGTTAGGCTGACTTTCTTTCGCCTACCTTGATGTTTCTAGAGTCTCTACCTCAAGGAGGCTTCTTTGCCTCTCTAATTGCTAAGGCCTTGTAGCTAGTAGCCTAGTTTAATTAATCT
>NW_025365717.1:0-8713 GCF_016433145.1 Gracilinanus agilis | reverse complement strand
ATATATTTCTATATATATGTATGTGTGAATATGTATATAATCAAATCAAGTAAAAGTCATTGTTTTATTAAGATTTATATACTCTAACAATGTATGTATATTCTTATTTATTTTTCTGTAGAATTTTTCCAAATCTGAAAGAATTTAAATTACCCCATTATTTTCACTGTACTCTATCAGAACATCATGACTAATTTAATTTAATTTTCCCTGATGAATTTCAATATTAACTTATTTTGAGCATGCCAGTTTTATATGGAAATTCTTTTGATGTCTATGATTCCTTTCTATATAATTTAGTAACAAAGATTATTTCTTTTTTAAATAGTTTTTGTTTTTGCTTTAATGATTACATAATTTAAATACCTTCATTTTTATCCACTTGATATGTAACTTACTTTCTTCCAGCCCCTTTTTTGAATTCTATTTTTATCTTTATTTTTATTCTATATTTGTCTTTGTACTTTATATTAATTTCTTGGAAGGAATCATTTGAGTAGTTATAATTCCTCATTCAATATGTACCTCTCTTCCATTGAATTGTGTTTAATCTATTCACTTTTAAATATATGTTTGGTTTTTGTTTTCCTATCTATTGATTTCTTTCAAATTTGGAATTATGATTATTTTCCTTTATAAAGACAGTACTTCGTCTATTTGTTTATTTTAGCTTAGTATACATTGTCTTCTTTGTAAATGTTTTCATTTTATTATCTCCTGATTTTTGCTCTCAGTCTTCCCTCCTTCTATAGCAGCCTTTGTTTGCTCATTTTTTCAAGCCCATTTCTTGACTTTGAACTTTTTATTCAAGCTGGCCTCTGCTCACATTGAGGTGAGGATTCCTTATCCCAATCTTCAGGATTTTTTGTGTTGCTTTTTTCAAAGGTTATTCTGGAAACATGCAGGCTTGGGGCCCTTACAAATGCATGTGATTCTAGAAGTGTGCTCACCATTCCCTTGGTGTGTGCTTTGGTTTTTATGCAGTAAGGGTCCCTGGTCTTCTGTAGTTACAAGCACTAGTGCTCCTCTTGGCCCTGGATGGTGACCAGGTACCATGCTTTCCTTTACTCACAAGCATTGTTCTTCTTTGTCTTGGAACTGTGACCAGGTACATTCCTACATCCACAAATACTAATATTCCTTTTTGTCTTCGAACTGAGAACTGCTTTTTTTTGTAGATTATAAGTGCTTCTCTCCATCCTAGAATTGACAGCGCCTGACTATACTTAAAAATGCCGCCCATCTGTATCTCCACCCATCTTCCTCCTCTTGCACACCAGGGAGCCCGCTCAGGTAGCAAAAGAGCAGTCTCCAGCCTGCCCTCTGAATTTAAACTGCGCTATATGTTGGTTCCCGTTGTCTCACGTTTAACCAGAAACCCATTGGATCACGGGGAATGTAGTCTCAAAGTTCCCCACATGTCCACAGGAAGTTTGTCAAACACTAAATATCTTGAGGCTCAATATTTCCAAATAGAACCCCAAGTGACTAACTGACACACTACCTTAGGTGACTAGAGGAGGGAGGGCTAGAATTCTTCTCAATTGAATTCTGATCACCTTTCCTTTGTTAGATCTCTCTACCCAGCCTGACTTCCTGAATCACTTCCTTCTCTATTTCTCTGACTGAATACTGCTGTCTGGAATTATTGAGTTTCTGCCCCAGGCAGTACACATTTGGCTTCCCTATACTTCCACTTCTTTACCAATGGTACATATTTGGGTAGGATTGAAAGGGAGAGGAGTATTAGAATTTAATTGTTGAATGTTTCCATGGAATGCTGGGATGAAGGTAAAGCCAGGTGAGGGTGAAGCAGAGCTACTTATTAGCAGAAGTTGCATCACCATAAAAAAATTGCTGTGCAGAACTCAAAATACAAGCCTATTTGTCCATTATATAACCCTAACAATATATTGAACCTAGTCTGGGAGAGAGTGCTAAGTGAACTTTTTATGGATTCAGATTAATCTTTCTCTGTGGCATTTTCTTCTGGTCATTACCACAATTAGAATACTTGGTATCAGTCTATAGAGACAGTTGTGAAGATGTGATCATTTAATCCCTGGCACAAAATCTTTAATGTGGAAAGATTTTGAAGATTTTGTGTATTGGGAAGAATGTCTAGTTTTCTGTCTATTGGTCATATGATCTATGATATACCAATTTAGCAAAAGCCTCCCTAACCAACATAAAGGATATTTATCGGCACCAAAGAAGAAATTTCCAGCATGTAGAAATTCCTCCTGCTGTATTTTTTTTATTTCCAATTGATAAATTTCACTGATAAAATGTTAGCTGTGTGTATTATGATCATATGTCTAATAACAAGCATTGGATTGCAATTTTCACAGTCATAATAGCTGCTATATCTGAAAATTGGTGTGATTTAAGGAATCATTTATATTCAAATTGGAATGATTTTCTCCTCCTTAAGTTTCTAAATTTCCTGAAATATCCTTTTTAAAAATCTTTTTTTTAACCTTAAATTTTTATATGCTTGATAATATTGTCAATTTGAGACTGTCATTCATATTTATGAAATAGAGTCTCAGTTTTCACTCCAAGTTGCTTGAAAGGAGATTGTTATAAGCACAAGCAAGTTTCTTTTAAGAAAGGACAAGCGAATTTTTGTAGAATTACTTACTGTTTTAACCTTGATGTAGTCAAGAGGGAGACATTTATAATATGCTTATACCAAGGAGATTTTGGAAAGAGTTGGAGAATAGTACAGAATGAAAGGAAGGAAAATGATTCCCACGGATACCCCAACTGACCTTCTCTGAGGTCAAAAGCCTCGAATGAAAATTTTCAAGTGTAAAAGTCCAGTTATCAACAATCTAATGATATAGTATGCATAGGATAAAGTAGAGAAAGGTATTTTACTTTGCTGTCTACACCCAGTAAACTTTACAAAAATGATGTATGAAAGACAAAATGGCATGTAAAATAAACAAAATGAAAGTCAACACACTTCAAATGATGAGGATGTGTAGAAATTCTCATTGGGAAGTGGGAATTTATCCTTAATAATATTAAAAGTAAATAAGATGTTTTTCCCCAAAATGGAACTCATGGAAATAAACTATAACACCTTTTATTTACCTGACAGCAAAAATGAGTGCAGCTAATCTTCTTATCCACACAGGAATCTGCCTTGAAATTTGTCTGAGGACAGACATTACTTGCTCATCTTTCTTACTTTTATTCTCTCACCACGTAGCAGTTGGAGTCACTTTAAGTCAAAATATTTAATTACCTCTCTTGATGCTGAGAATGTGTGAAATACCATTATAACAAGTTTAAAGACAATAGCTGAGTTGATAAGGGTCCTTTGAGAGGCGATTTTTGTCTCCCAGATAGCTTAGTATACTATTTAACACAAGGTAGACACAGTAAATCATGGAATTACAGAATCATAGGTGCTTAGTGACTGACTCATAAAATATAGAGAATAAGTCCTCAGAATTCTATTCAAGTAGAGAAAGTACTGGAATAAGAATTTAGAGACCTCTTTTCAGGGTGCTTAAATCACTGTATATCTTTGTGCCTCAATTTACTTATCTATAAAATGAAATGATCAGAATAAAAGTTGATCATTGAGGGTTCTCCAGCTTAAAATACTCCTGCTTCTAAGCAAATTTGAAAATCTGTATGGGAGGAATTCACTTTAAGAAAATAATGAGCAAGCAAAATCTGTCCATCTTTTACAGGTCTTTGTTCCATTTTCTTATCCTATCTAAAGGCCAGGCTCCTCAAATTTGATGGATATATAAGGCCTTTTTTAAATATCTCCTTAGACAAACTCTTTCAATTCTCATTATATCATCTTTTTTCCTCCTAATTTTTACTGCTTTTATAAAATACCTGGTAGATACTGATTATCTCAAATGATGCAGGCAAGATATGACTATTGATAACTCATTGTTAGAATCTTGGGATATTGTGGAACCAAAGTGGAAAAAAAGAGAAATGAATGTACTTGCCCCAATAGTTTTCTGCAGGAGAGAGGGAGAGAATGGAGTCCAGTTGTTTTTTGTTTTTTTGTAAGTCTAGGGAAGAAAGAGAGGAAAGAAGTGAATTGGATACTTAAATGAAACAAATAGATAAATAAATTTAAAGTTAAAATGAATTTTATTTTTACATGTAATTGAGAAATGTTTAATGAAATAAATTTTTAAAAAATAAAGAACTGAACTAATAAGGAATGATCTAATCCCAGTCTACTCCCCAGAAATAGAGGTGGTTCAAAGATGGTTTTGGATTATGGGAATATTTTTGTGAGCATAACCTTTTTATCCCACTTAAAATTTAGTCTATTAGTGCCTAAATAGAACTGAGTTTCCGAAGATGCACCTAAGACTGGTTGGAACATTATCAGTGGCACTGGAGCCATTTTCAGAGATCCTAGACAACCTCTACCTCCTGGGATAGGGTGAAATGCAACTTACAAGGACCAACTCTGTCAGTATTTCACTAGGCTTGTGGATTCAGATGCTATAGCATCTGGAATTTTTAACCAGTAAATAAAATGAGGCCCTTTCTCTAAGTATAACACTGTTTATTAAAAAGGGCATGAGATCTATTAATAAAGGAAAGGACAATGTCATGCTTCTATTTTGGTCAAACAAAGAGCAAGGACACTTTATATACTCAGGTATGTCTTTCTTCTGAGTGAACTGCTAGAGAGTCATTTGCATCTTCCTTGGCTGTCCTCACTGGCAGATTATTTTCAAGAAAAGGTGGCCTTAGACATCCTCAGCTCCTTTCACATTACTTAAATGTTGGGAGAAAGACTATTCCTCTGGTGGTCAGATCCCTATAGCTAAAGTAAAAGGCTGACTGGCTCAATCTCTGGCAGTTAGTAAATTGAATGCTAGTTGATTTATGAAACCCAGTTTCCTCTAGCAATCTTTGGCTAGAAAAAATAAGCTATCTAAATCAAGTTTTCACTGGCTGTTTCCCATATTGTAGATCAAGTCACCCCATATCTTGCTAAGGAGAATGGCAAGGGCAAAAATTAAAGATCC
This sequence comes from Gracilinanus agilis, assembly GCF_016433145.1. NCBI lineage: Eukaryota > Metazoa > Chordata > Mammalia > Didelphimorphia > Didelphidae > Gracilinanus > Gracilinanus agilis. Next base: position 3,686 of record NW_025365717.1, on the reverse strand, counting down.
CTGACCAGGTAGATACCTTGCAGAGCTGGGAGTAATTACCTTAATCAGTTATACATTTGAATAACTGCCTGATATTCAGAGGTTTGGATCTAAGGAAATGAATGAAATATTGGTGATAAATAATGCAATCTGGTAAAAATTTTCCCAAATGCTATACTGGAAGTAGTGCCAGTGGTGATGGGGTAGAGGGGATGTTGTCACTATTGGTGTTCTGGGGTTCACATTTGACCAGCAGTTCACATTAGTGGCAAGAAAGTTGGGCTGTTTCTTTATACTGATTGCCCCTCTCAATGATGACTGTAGGGTATGTACTAAGAGCAGATTTATTGATCTGGGGGATTTTTGCTTTTCCAAACATTCTTAGATCAGAGTTCTCTGCTATCTCTGTTATAATCTTTGCAGAAGTGTTATTTTAGGCAATGGTGCTGATATACTCTCCCCCACTGCCTCTTATCTCCAATCCCCCCTCAGGATGTCATGATGCTTCAGCTCTGCTGCTTTTCTAGGCTGACAGTTAATATCAATGTTAGAGTTTAGAAAGACTTTTTTTAAGTTTGGAGAGTGTTTACATGATATAAGAAAACATCTCCCCTCCTCCCAACTACACACACACACACACACACACACACACACACACACACACATACACACACACACAAATTCCTCAGGATGAGGGGTGTGGAAACTATTATATTTATAATCATCAGGGAAGAAGGGCCAACTAGAGATAGAATATGGATTAGAGAATGACTATATTTGGAGGAATCATCCAGAGAGGACAGAGGTCTGAGGATGAAGCCTTTATGTAAAGGGCATAACTTTGAGGAAAATGCTTACCTCTTCCTGAGAAACTGGAGGAAAAGAGGAGATTGAGGTGTGATGAGAGTTGTTTGAAATCTAAAATGATTTCCATTATTGAATCAAGTTTAAGGTGAGTTCCTTATCCTTAAGAAAGAAAGGAGGAGGAGGTAGGTCTTGAGGAGCTAGAGATGATTTGGAACAGATGTTTAGTGAGTGGCATAGGTCCCCTTTTTGATTACCAAAAAGAGAGATGACAGGTCCAAATACTATCAGTGATCACCTCTTGCCTAACACCAACCCTCAGTTTCTCCTACTATTTTGCCCTTTTTCAAGTACAGATGAATAGAGCTGTCAGAAATCACAAGCACCATTAGAGAATATATATTTGTAGTTGACATAATGAGTAAGGCTTCATGAATTCTTCCAGCTCTGTTCAGGTACGTGGGAATGTGAGCAAAAGAGAAAGATGACAAGAGTAATCCAGGATTGTGAATTGACAAGGTTTTTTTTTTGTTAATGTGATATTGGAACAAGAGATTTAGACATCAAGATTAATTAAAAGTTGAACTGGTTCACCAAAGGGGTCAAGGTTATGGAAGAAGAATAATTTAATGAGAAAGGTATAGGATTTGAAGTCAGGATAAAGAAAAAACGTAGCTTTAGGAGAGAAAAAAATTGGAAGAAATGGAAAGATAAACTATTATTATCAGTTCAAAGAATTTAAGAGCCATTGAACATGGAAATGGAAAGTTTGTACACAATGACAATTTCTTTGAATTGCTGTGGTAGGGTCCCAGGACAGCAGAGTAGATTGGAATTTGGGGAATTTAAGGCATTAATTTCAAGCTAAGAAAAAGCAACCCTTAATAGGGCTTTCCAGAAGATGTGAACATTGTGAAACTTCTAGAAAAAGGACAGATCTGAGTCGATTCACCTTATTTATCAGTAGCCCTGGCCTCCAGGATATTTCTTTGTAAAATATAATGGGCAAGTCCCTGAACTGTATTACATTCAGTTTTATTCATCAATAAAATAGGAATTTCAATTCTCATCGTATCTATCCTCTAGTGTTTTGGGAAACATGAAAGGGGTTAATACAGAATATAAAGTGAATTTTGAACTGGAAGTACTATATAAATATCATTAGGTGCTACTTTATTATGCAAGTAACAGAGGAATTATATTGTAGTCAGTTAGGGCCTTGATGGCAGTAATAATCCTGACATGACATCACCACTCTAAGAAAGACTACACTGCATAGTGTCCTGATTTAAGTCAGAAATATCTGAATCCAAATGATCAAATTTGATAATCAGGCATTATCAAATCAAATCCAAATCAGGCATTACTAGCCACATGATCTTGGGCAAGTCACTTATGCCATTTATGCCCCCGTTTTCCTCCTCTATAAAATGAAGTGAAAATTGGATGGGATAACCTCTGAGGTCCCTTCCAAATCTAGGTTTATGAAGTGATGATCCTAAGAACTAGGTTTAAATTCCCATCTCAGAAACTTACTATGTGACCCTGCACAAGTTGCTAAATCTCTTTATGCCTCAATAACCTTGACTATAAAATGTGAATAGTAATACTTCCTCCCTCTCAAGAATTTTATAGAGGTCAAATGAGATAAGGAATTTAAGGTGCTTTGGAAACCTTAAAAAACTTCATGAATATAAGTTATTTTTAACCTTTTGTTTTTGGAATGGGCACGAAAGACATTTAGAGAAAGTATGTTTAGGGAATGATTTTTTTCATGGATCAAAGTTTTTTTTTATGTATTTTCACTTTTAGCAACCAAAACTTGGGCTGAGGCTTGGTGCATCAGTATCATAGTGAACCCTAGCCCTGAGTATCCTAAGTTTTCTTCCCTTGCATCTCCTGGGTAGTTGATTTGGGATATTCCCAGATCTCTGTGCATCTAGAAGTGTCCTATGCAGCTACTACTTCAGAGATTAGACATAGGGTATATTAGAAGAGGAAGAAACTGTTTCATATTCAGCAGAGAGCAAACCCTATATGATCAAACCATCTAAAAAGCCTCACTTTCCTCCACTCAATGGACTTGGGTATAAATTATAGTGAGCCACTAGAAGGAGGGGACCACCATATACACAGTCATCCATTTTTATATAGATTTTCTATTTTATTACATAATGATTTTTGTTGTTCAGTAATTTTACAGTAGTGTCAGACTCCTTATGATCCCATTTGGAGTTTTCTTGGCAAAGACACTGGCATGGTTTGGCATTTCCTTCTCCAGCTCATTTTAGAGATGACAACACTCAGATAAAGAGGGTTAAGCAACTTTCCCAGGGTTATATGGCTTCTAAGATAATGAAGTAATATTTGAGCTTAGGAAGATGAACTTTTCTGATTCAGGCCTGGCACTCTACCTGCTACATCACCTACCTGCCCATGAACTTAATAAAAATAAACAAAAATGTTAAATGTCCTTATTTGAAGAAAAGAGGATTGAATATAAAAATATATTTCCATTACATACAGCAGTTTTAAAGAATAAACTTGCTGATCTTTGCTTCCTTCTGTTCTCCCTGCTGTTCTCTTCTTTAGTATAACATTAAAGTTATTTTTTTTTCTTTTCTTTTACATCACACTTAATATGCAATTATTTGTCTGCACTACCTCAATTAACAAAAAATATAATTAAATATTCGTTGAGTAAATATTAATGTTAATATATCTATACATATTAGAGAGAGAAAATGCTCCTGCTCTGCCCATACTGCCTCACTATTTCAAATAGCAGTATATATTTGAAATAGTAGAAGCAAATAATGTTGGATAGATGTATGTGTGTGTGTGTGGAGAGAGAGAGAGAAAGAGAGAGAGAGAGAGAGAGAGAGAGAGAGAGAGAGAGAGAG
>NW_025365716.1:0-3323 GCF_016433145.1 Gracilinanus agilis | reverse complement strand
TATATACATATATATATATATATTTCACATTCCTCATGCTATGAAAGAAGACACATATCACATATATAATAAAAAAAACTTATGAAGGAAAAAGAGCACAAAATGGCATGCCTTTGATACAGGGACACAGGCTTCCCCTAGACACCCTAACACTCTAGATTGTGTGCCAGGTCAGAGAGTACATAAAAGACACATTTTCCCTTGCATTCTTGCAGTGCTAGGGAAGGTGACTTTGAACCCTTCCGGCCTCTCCATTCTTTTTTTTTATTGTTTTTTTAAACATTTATTAATATTTATTCTTTAGAAAAGTTAACATGGTTACATAATTCATGCTCTTACTTTCCCCATCACTCCCTGAGCTCCCCCCAACCCAAGGCTGATGCGTATTTCCACTGGTTTTAACATGTGTCATTGATCAAGACCTATTTCTAAATTGTTAATAGTTGCATTGGTGTGGTAGTTTTGAGTCTACATCACCAATCATATCTGCCTCAACCCATGCGTTCAAGCAGTTGTCTTTCTTCTGTTTCCATTCCTGCAGTCCTTCCTCTGAATGTGGGTAGCATCTTTTCCATAAATCCCTCAGAATTTTCCTGGGTCATTGCATTGCTGCTAGTACTGAAGTCCATTGCATTCCATTTTACCACAGTGTATTGGTCTCTGTGTACAGTGTTCTTCTGGCTCTGTTCCTCTCACTCTACATCAATTTCTGGAGGTCTCCCCAGTTCACATGGAATTCCTCCAGTTTATTATTCCTTTGAGCACAATAGTATTCCATCACCAATAGATACCACAATTTGTTCAGCCATTCCCCAATTGAAGCACATACCCTCATTTTCCAGTTTTTTGCCACCACAAAAAGCGCAGCTATAAATATTTTCGTGCAAGTCTGTTTATCTATGATCTCTTTGGGGTATAAACCCAACAATAGTATGGCTGGATAAAAGGGCAGGCATTCTTTTATAGCCCTTTGAGCATAGTTCCAAATTGCCAGCCAGAATGGTTGGATCAGTTCACAACTCCACCAGGAGTGCATTAATGTCCCAATTTTGCCATATCCCCTCCAGCATTCATTATTCTCCCCTTCTATCATTTTAGTCAATCTGCTAGGTGTGAAGTGATACCTCAGAGTTGTTTTGATTTGCATTTCTCTAATTATTAGAGATTTAGAACACTTTCTCATGTGCTTATTGATACTTTTGATTTCTTTAACTGAAAATTGCCTATTCGTGTCTCTTGCCCATTTATCAATTGGGGAATGGCTTGTTTTTTATACAATTGGTTTAACTCCTTGTATATTTGAGTAATTAGACCCCTGTCAGAGTTTTTTGTTATAAAGATTTTTCCCAATTTGTTATTTCCCTTCTGATTTTGGCTACATTGTTTTTGTTTGTACAAAAGCTTTTTAGTTTGATATAATCAAAATCACTTATTTTACATTTTGTAATTTTCTCTAACTCTTGCTTGGTTTTAAAATCTTTCCTTTCCCAGAGGTCTGACAAGTAAACTATTCTATGTTCACTTTACTTATTTATAGTTTTCCTCTTTATATTCAAGTCGTTCACCCATTCTGAATTTATCTTGGTGTAGGGTGTGAGATGTTGATCTAGACCTAATCTCTCCCATATTGTTTTCCAAATTTCCCAGCAGTTTTTGTCAAATAGTGGATTTTTGTCCCAAAAGTTGGGCTCTTTGGGTTTATCATACATTATCTTGCTGATGTCACTTACCCCAAGTCTATTCCACTGATCCTCCTCTTAGCCAGTACCATATTGTTTTGATGATTGCTGCTTTATAGTAGAGTTTAACATCTGGTACTGCTAGGCCCCCTTCCTTCACATTTTTTTTCATTATTTCCTTTGATATTCTTGATCTTTTGTTATTCCAGATGAACTTTGTTATCGTTTTTCCTAATTCAGTAAAAAAAATTTTTTGGTATTTTGATAGGTATGGCGCTAAATAGGTAAATTAATTTGGGTTGAATGGTCATTTTTATTATGTTAGCTCGTCCTACCCATGAGCAATCAATATTTTTCCAATTGTTTAGATCTAGTTTTAATAGTTTGGAAAGTGTTTTGTAGTTGTTTTCATATAATTGCTGTGTTTGGTTTGGTAGATAGATTCCCAAGTATTTTATATTGTCTAGGGTGATTTTGAATGGTGTTTCTCTTTCTACCTCTTGCTGCTGTGATGTGTTGCAAATATATAGAAATGCTGATGATTTATGTGCATTTATTTTGTATCCTGCAACTTTGCTAAAGTTGTTGATTATTTCTACAAGCTTCTTAGTTGATTCTCTAGGATTTTTTTTTATTTTTTAAGTAGACCATCATATCATCTGCAAAGAGTGATAGCTTAGTCTCCTCCTTGCCTATTTTGATACCTTCATTTTCTTTTTCTTCTCTAATTGCTACTGCTAGTGTTTCTAGTACAATGTTAAATAATATAGGAGATAATGGGCATCCTTGTTTCACTCCTGATCTTATTGAAAGGCTTCTAATTTATCCCCATTGCAAATGATGTTTGTTGATGGTTTTAGGTATATGCTGTTCATTATTTTTAGGAAAGGTCCTTCTATTCCTATACTTTCCAAAGTCTTCAATAGGAATGGGTGCTGTATTTTGTCAAAGGCTTTTTCAGCATCTATTGAGATAGTCATGTAATTTTTCTTTGTTAGATTGTTTATATGGTCAATTATGTGGATGGTTTTCCTAATGTTGAACCATCCTTGCATTCCTGGTATAAATCCCACCTGATCATGGTGGATGATCTTCTTAATTACTTGCTGGAGTCTCTTTGCTAGTATTCTATTTAAGATTTTTGCATCTATGTTCATTAGGGAGATTGGTCTGTAGTTTTCTTTGTTTTTGGTCAACCTGGCTTTGGAATCAGTACCATATTTGTGTCATAAAAGGAATTTGGTAGGACTCCTTCTTTGCTCATCATATCAAATAATTTGTATAGTATTGGGATTAGTTGCTCTTTGAATGTCTGATAGAATTCACTTGTGAATCCATCAGGCCTTGGCGATTTTTCCTTAGGGATTACTTTGATGGCTTGTTCAATTTCTTTTTCTGCTATGGGATTATTTAGGTATTCTATTTCTTCTGCTATTAATCTAGGCAATTTATATTTTTGTAAATATTCATCCATATCTCCTAAATTGTTATGTTTATTGCCATATAATTGGGCAAAATAGTTTTTAATGATTACCTTAATTTCTCCTTCATTAGAGGTGAGGTCTCCCTTTTCATCTTTGATACTGTCAATTTGGTTTTCTTCTTTCCTTTTTTTTTTATTAGATTGACCAGTACTTTGTCTAT
>NW_025365715.1:0-5425 GCF_016433145.1 Gracilinanus agilis | reverse complement strand
CAACCAGGAGGTGTCTGAGGTCACATTTGAACTTAGGACCTCCAGTCTCCAAGTCTAACTTTCTAGCCACTTACCTGACCCTCTCATTCCCATTTTACCAATGAGGAAACGGAGGCAGAAAGAGTTAATATAACTTTCTCAGGGTTGTGCAACTAATTAGTGGCTGAGGTTGGATTTGAACTCGGATTCCCTTGTTTCCATGCCCAGTCCTCTATCTATCATATATTTAGAGCTGAGAGGGACGTTGAGAGGTCATCTGGCCCAAGTCTTTTAATTCATAGAAACTAAATTAGCCCAGAGATGTGAAATTTGCTTCAATTCAGTAAACATTTATTAGGCACCTACTATGTGCTGGGCATTGTGCCAAGTGCTAGGGATACAAAAGAGAGAGAATGTAATGAAATGAGATTGTCCAAGGTCACATAAGGAAAGAGTGGCAGAGAGAGGCTTCGCACCCAGGACTGCTGACTCCAAACTTCTTTACTTTTTCCACAGCAAGAGGTAGAGACAGAATTAGAACCCAGGACCTCTTTAGGAGCCATAACTGAGTCATTTTCCCCTTAATTACACTGTTTCTTCCTGTAGAGTGTGATTTGTGTATTAACAGGTTATTAAAAAACAACAACAATAACAACTAGGCTCTAGAGGAGAGTTGAGAAAATATCATCATCCTCCCTTATTTGCAGAGGTGACTAGGTGACTCAATCTGTAGAGTGCCAGGCCTTGAGTTCCAGACCAGCCTAGACAGTTACTAGCTGTATGGCCCTGAAAAAGTCACTTAACCCTATTTGCCTCAGTTTCCTCATCTGTAAAATAAGCTAGAGAAGAAAATGACAAATCACTCTAGGATCTTTGCCAAGAAAACCCCAAATGGAGTCACGAAGAGTCAGACATGACTTAAAAATGACTAAACAACAACAAAAGGGCTCTGTGATTGTGGATATTATATATTCCATCAGTCTCCATTGATATCTTGATTTCTCTAAATGTTCCCTCCCCTCTTTTTCTTATAAGGGGCAGAGGGATGAAGTGGAATATATTTGAAGATGAAGGCAATATAAAACCAAAAAATATGAATAAACATTTTTAACCCTTACTTTCCATTTTAGTAACAACTCTAAGACAGAAAGATAAGAGCTAGGTTATTGGGGTTTAGTGACTTGCCCAGGGCTACACAGCTAGGAAGTACCTGAGGTCAGATTTTGAACCCAGGACCTCCCATCTCTAGGTTTGGCTCTCAATCCATGGAGTCACTCAGCTACCTCCTTGGTAAACATCTTTTTTTTTTTTTAAAGAAAACTGTGATAGTCAAAGGGACACCATAAATATGTTGTTCATTGGTGGACCAAACAAAACATGCCTGGGTCTGCAAATAATCGTTTACGAGAGAAGAGAACAGACGTAGGAGAAGTGGAGAACACACACAGGAATCTGTTTGTGGGGCAGGGAGAGAGCGGAGAGATTGAGTGCATGTGTTGACAAAAGACGATAGTGTCGGTGCTGGCTGGTGTGTTTGTGTTGGGGGGGGACGGTGTTTGTTTTCTCAGCTGATCGGGTGTTTCGTATTTGTACCCGCATCTCTGGAAGCAGCTGATGCCCACAAACATCCAGGGCAGGACAGGGAACACTCTGTGGAAATACCTGGTTCTCAGAAAGCCTGAGCTCAACACACGAAACCAGAAGAAACTCTTCCCATTCCCACTGGGCAATGCGTCGCTTTGGATGGCAAATTCCTTTCCCGTCGGTTTCTTGGAAGACTCCGGGTCTGCCCTCATCAGCATCTTTCCTGTGTTCCTGGGAAATATTTCTCTTCAGCTGAAAATACCTTACTCGATCACAGATCGTCTTTCTCACAAGCTTGTAGACTAAAAGTTGGAAGGTACCTCCGAGCTCAGCTGTCGTGTAGTCGTGTCTGACTCTTCCTGACCCCATTTGGGGCTTTCTTGGCAAAGAAACTAGAGTTGAGTAGTTAACCATTTCTTTCTCCAGCTCATTTTACAGATGAGGAAACTGAGGCAAACAGGATGAAGGGATTTTCCCAGGAACACACAGCTAGAAAGTATCTGAGGCTATATTTGAACTCAGACCAGGCACTTTATCCGTTAGCTATAAGCTATATGTTCTTCTTCTTTTAATCCTTATCTTTCATCTTAGAATCAATACTGTATATCGATACCAAGGCAAAAGAGCAGTAAGGGCCAGGTAATGGGGGTTAAGTGACTTGCCTAAGGTCACATAGCTAGGAAGTGTCTGAGCCCAGATTTGGACGCAGGACCTCCCATCTCTAGGTCTATAGCCCCTCATAGTCTTTTTTTTTTTTAAACCCTTATCTTCCATTTTGGAATCAATACTGTATATTGGCTCCAAGGCATAAGAGTGGTAAGGGTGGGCAATGGGGGTTAAGTGACTTGCCCAGGGTCACACAGCTGGGATGTGTCTGAGGCTGGATTAGAACCCAGGACCTCCCATCTCTAGGCCTGGCTCTCTATCCACTGAGCTACCCAGCTGCCCCCAGCCCCTCATATTCTAATAAAGATAGACAATATACACAGGGAGTTTCTGCTGCATGTCAGATGGAAAGGCCTGATGGTCAGAGACCTGTAGATGGAAGAGACTCGGGAAGCTATCAATTCCAAGAGTTCTTAACTTGAGGTCTGTGAAACTTGTAAAAATATTGTGATATAATTTGTTTCTTTTGTCATCCTCTGTATTTCACTTTATGCATTTAAAAACATACTTCTGAGAAGAGATCTGGAGGCTTCACCAGTCAGTCCAATAGGGTCTGTGGTCTGAAAAAGGTAAGAACTCCCTGATCTAGATCCATTGTCCCATTTAACAGATGGGGTAACTGAGGCCTAGAGAAGTAAGTGACTTACCCATAACACCCTGGCAGTAATTGTGGGAGGTAGATTTTGAAGTAATGTTCTAGGACTCAATGTCCATTCTCCTGTACCATGCTGACTGTCCTTTAGGGTCAGAAAGCATATGAAAATTCATTTTCTTTAGTATCATTTCCATGAAAAAAATAAAATAAAATAAAGCATACCAGTTTCTGATGTTGGTTCTTCAGTTGCCATGTACAGATCCCAGGGCTCTTGGGATTACTTTCCTTTGGTGACTGTTGCTGTTGGAAGTGTTGGGGCCCTTTTTCCACAGATATATTGCTTTTAGCCTCAGTCCCACTTAACCTAAAAAGATTTCTTTGACTAGAGCAAACCCAATGCTTTCTTCTCCCTTTGGATTTCCTCAGAAATTTCCTTCTCATTCTATGACCTTGGTCAAGTCACTTAACCCCATTTACCTCAATTTTCCCATCTATCAAATGAGCCAGAAAAGGAAATGACCAACCATGCCAGTATCTTCGCCAAGAAACCCCCAGATGAAGAGTCGGGTAGGACTGAACAACAACAGCCAGAACTCCCACTCAGTAAGCTTAGAAATTTTGAAATTTTAGAGACGGAAAGTCTCCAAGCTCTCTCTAGGCTGGAAGCCTTGGACTTATAGACTCTGCACTCAATGAAGACAGGACTCTGACTGACCTAAACCCTGTATGGCCTCCAGTGCTCTGCATACAGCTGTCACTTAATAAATACTTTGTGAGTTGAGCTGACTCCCCCAAGAGGCCTCTCTGTATGCAGGTCTGATCTTTGGGTGTGCTGGGAGTGCTCGAGAAAACAGCAGCTTGAGCTCACTGTTGAGTGCTTAGCCGGAATCAAGCCACATTTGTTGGCATCTTTCTTCTCTGACCTGTTTGGCTAAAGCTCCGAGGCTCTTGTCAAGGGCCCGTAAATTCCTCCTTGTCAGTTATCTGCTTTAATCCCCTGGTCGCCTACCTACTTCCTATTCGGAGCCAGGCAAAGGCTCAAAAACTCAAGCCCTACTTTCTTCAAATGTGGAGTAAAGGAAAGACAAAGCCCTCCTTTAGAAACTAAGGCCTCCTAGGAAAGATCCAGAAAGCTTCACTATTCGAGTCTTTCCTTCTCTTTCTTTTTCTTTCTTTCTTTCTTTCTTTCTTTCTTTCTTTCTTTCTTTCTTCCTTTCTTCCTTTCTTTCTTTCTTCCTTCCTTTCTTCCTTTCTCCCTCCCTCTCTCTCTTTCTTCTTTCCTTCCTCTCTCTTTTTTCTTCCTTCCTTCTTTTCTCACTCCCTCCCTCTCTTTTTCTTTCTTCCTTTCTCCCTTCCTTCCTCTCTCTCTTTCTCTTTCTGTCTCTCTCTGTCTCACTCTTTCTTTCCTTCCCTTTACCTTTTATCTTAGAATCTACACTATGTATTGTTTCCAAGGCAGAAGAAGGGTAAGGGCTAGGCAATGGGGGTTAAATGATTTGCCCAGGATCACAAAGCTAAGAAGTGTCTGAGGGCAGATTTGAACCCAGGACTTCCTGACTCTGAGCTTGGCTCTCAATCCATTGAGCCACCCAGCTGCCTCCAGGCCATTATTTCTTAGTTTCTCTCTTTCTTAATAGGTTTCTCTTCTCCTGAACCATTCTAGACAGAGAACCAGTCAAGTCAGCAAGGACTTTATTAGCTGCCTCCTATTGTGCCCGGCACACAATATGTTCCCTACTCTATAACGTAAATATCATCTCTTTGGCCCACACCAAGACCAGCCTTTTGAGTAGTTGGAGTAGGTGGCTGCTGACGAGGCCTGATTAGAAGTGTTCCAGGTAGAGTTGTTTCCCATAATTACCTTCCACGAACATCTCTTATCCATCAAAGTGCCTGCAGTTCCCTTGTTGGAGATTCGTTCCTTTGACTCACAGGCTCATCCCATATTAGAACTGGAAGGGACATTAGACTCCATCTCTCACTCGTCCTTCACACAGTGGCTAAAGTCATTTTCCTAAAGTACAGGGTTGACTGTGATGCTCTTCCATTCCAAAGCGTGTAGCCTCTAAGATAAAACACCAAGTCCTTTGCTGGGCATTTAAGGCCCCCCAGAGACAATCTCTAACCTGCCTTTCCAGTCTGTTTCATTTCGTTCCCCTTCATGCTGGATGATTTAGCTGTTCCCCAAATTTGGCATGACATCATTTTCCTTCTAGACTCAGCCCAGGTGCCTTTTCTGGTGGGAGAGGAGGGCATCCCCCACCCCCATCCGCAGGTGAAATTATACATGAAAGCTAGAAGGGAGACCATTAACTTCAAACCCCTTATTTTAAAGATGAAGATTTTTCTCCTCTCTTTACCCTCTTCTCCCAAGTAGAATGGAAGCTTGGAAGCTTCTGGAGAGTTGAGTTCAAGGCTTGTTTGCTTTTGAACCCTGGTAGCCTCACTTCTAAGAGCAGTCTCCAAGCCACGGAGACCACCAAAACTAGAATCACTTTTCATATACAATGAAAGTTCCTTTTCCTGGGAAAGCAGTCCAGAAGAAGAAATATGCAGTCTAGGTCTTAAGAGAAATTGAAATCCAAATAATAAGGATTATTA
>NW_025365714.1:0-6779 GCF_016433145.1 Gracilinanus agilis | reverse complement strand
CAGTGTTTAAGGAGATTTGAAAGGGCACACAGTAAAGGTGTCACCTGTGTAAGCTTCTCCAAGGATAGCAGTCAGATCCTCAGTGCATCCTTTGACCAGACAATCAGAATTCATGGCTTAAAATCTGGGAAAACCTTGAAGGAATTTTGTGGTCACTCTTCATTTGTTAATGAAGCTACTTTTACTCAAGATGGACATCATATAATCAGTGCATCATCTGATGGCACTGTGAAGATTTGGAATATGAAGACCACCGAGTGTTCAAATACTTTCAAATCTTTTGGCAGCACTGCAGGGACAGACATCACTGTCAACAGTGTCATCCTTCTTCCTAAAAATCCAGAGCACTTTGTTGTGTGTAACAGGTCCAATACAGTGGTCATCATGAACATGCAGGGACAGATTGTCAGGAGTTTCAGCTCTGGGAAGAGAGAAGGTGGTGACTTCATCTGCTGTGCCCTCTCACCACGTGGTGAATGGATCTACTGTGTGGGTGAAGATTTTGTTCTGTATTGTTTCAGCACAGTAACTGGCAAACTGGAACGAACATTGACAGTTCACGAAAAGGATGTCATTGGCATTGCTCATCATCCCCATCAGAACCTGATTGCTACCTACAGCGAAGATGGGCTCTTAAAGCTCTGGAAACCCTAATTTCACTATTTTATTTCCTGAGATATAGCCTGAGAGCATGCAACTTAAATGAAGAGACATTTATGCATTGCTGTTTTTTTTGGTCTGTTTTTTTTAAGGGAGGAAATTGCCTAAATGTGTTTATGAGTGTAATTTTTACTAAATTTCTCATTTATGTAGAAGTTACCCTTTTTTTTTTCCAGTTTCTCTCTCTCAATTTCCCTACCTTCAACCTTTCTAATTGTAAATAAATTTACATAAAATTCAATTTTGTTTTGAGATTATTCTTACTTGAGGATTTATAATAGTTTAATCCTCTGGAGACCACCTTTAATATATTGAACCCAAAAAAACCTTCCCCCCCCTTACATTTTGGCAGACCAAGAATGGTTGTGCCATTACTCTCAATCTTCTGATATCTTCTTGCCTCTTCTTTTACTCTGTAAACCCCAACACAGCTGAAAGAGGTAAGTTCAAATATTTTTTTTCTACTTTTACCTTAGAATAAATAGCACACAGCTATTTGAAATATAGAGGCTGGGCCCTAAAACCCCACCAGGGAAATTGGTTCCCAAACCACCTGCTCCCATGCCAGGAAAAACCCTGGAGAGAGTATTAGCAGATCCTCAGATCTGGGAAGGATTATATCTCTCAGCTTGCTAGTTTGCCTTACTGGCAACAAACAGGGTATTCATTTCTTAATTAACTGTGGGCTACACCTAGAGAAAAACTTTTTAAAAAACTGGAAAAAAAGCCATTGAGCTTAGCTCAGTTTTGTTTTTAGAAAAAGTGATTGTAAAAGTTCAAATTAACCATTTTTACCTTGTTTTACTCCTGAAAAAACTCCTTTTGCCTCAGAAAAGCTGCCTTTTGCCCAAAAGAGAAAACACATGCTTAGGAAAACATGTGGATTCTAGCTCTTTTACCCTTAACAGCTATTTAAGCTAAACTTAATTATAATTAATCATATACTTTGCCTCAGACAAAAGATTCTTAGCCTACCCTCAACACAAAGTTAATTCAATCTTGTGGCATACTTAAGGACTTAAAGGAACCACACCCTTACTTGTGAATTCTCACACTTTAACCTTAACCCCTAGCCAAGGGAAAATTTACTCAGTAGCATTATCTACAAAAGTAGAATTACAAGCAATGTAATACTTAAATTTAACCATGAGAAGAAAACCATTCAAAATGATTTTTTATAGCAGTTCCCAAGCTGGAACAACATTGTTTGTTTGGTATTTAAATTGGCTCATAATCCCAGAGAATATATCACACTGGATACACCATTTTGGGAACACTTTGAATTCCTGAATTTTTATTTGGCTATTGCCTTTTACTTTTCTAATAGAATATTTTATTTTTACCCATATTGTAATTTCTTGTACTTAAAATACATATAATCAATATTAATTTTTGATTCTGCAGTAATATGTTTAAAATATATTTGCTATGATAATAATACATATCCACAAAGCCCTAGACTATGGCAACCTGTCATTTATTGTTAAATATTATAAGACTATGATTAATGATTATGTATGATTCCAGAAGAAGGAAACAACAGAGCCACCATCCACTGCAAAAAGCACAAGGTCATGGAGACTAACCAGTCCCATTGAGACCGATGAGAAACTGCACAGTGCCATGGAGCACAAGGTCAAAAAAGTAGAATTGTTGAACTTCTAATGCAATACTAAGGGATTTGAACCTAGTGTGAGACTGGAAGTTGCAATGCTTAACATATGTTAAGTTGTAGGACACTTCTTACTACACTACCAGTTGAGTACCTAAGGTTGGCAATCATCATTCTGGCTCCCCTATCCCTGAGAATGAAGTGAAATCAGACCAGGGAATGACATTTCCCTTTTACATAAAAATCTTGTCCTCTTTTCTCTTATGATATGTCAACTTGCTGTAGTCTTGGCTGCCAATGGGTAAGTGCAATATTACTGCACTTTGTTTTACAGATTTATGGTACAGAATTTACTTTAATTGTACCCTAATACAAGGGCCTGTTATGAATTTATTATTGTTTACTTAAACATTTTTCATACATAGATTTTTGATCTTTTGATTCTTATTTTGAATTTTTGTCTCTTCCAAAATTTAATTTTCTTGTGTTTTTGGTTTTTCTTTTGATAATTGACTCATACACCCCATAACTCAATGATGTATTCTGAGGTGATCTGGGTGTTTCCTCTTCAGGGGGGATTGTATTTTTATAAAAATCCAAGCCTTAAAATTTTTTTTTGAGAAAATTTTTTCAGAAAA
Organism: Gracilinanus agilis; assembly: GCF_016433145.1. NCBI lineage: Eukaryota > Metazoa > Chordata > Mammalia > Didelphimorphia > Didelphidae > Gracilinanus > Gracilinanus agilis. The sequence continues at coordinate 3,869 of NW_025365714.1, read as the reverse complement.
AGAAGTCTGCTAATGCTTTGAAATCAGTACCTGCAAAAACCTATACTGAAACAAGATGATCCAGAAAAGATGCCTGCATAAATTTACACTGAATCAAGACAATCCAAAATGAACTTTGGGATGCAACTATTGGAACTTGAGGGGATTGAAATCAATTATTTGAATTGTAAACTCTTATGCCAAAGGGGATTGCCCCCTAATTGGCTTTTTGTCAATGTGCCTAGCAAAACATTGGTTTTGCTCTCTCTCTTTCTATTTCTTCTACTTACCTCTTATCTCTAACTATTGTAGTTAGAACTTAGGGGTAGAAGATGATTTTGTCAAATGATCAAATTGGGGATACCAGTCTCCCAAATGATCACAGGGGGGATTGTGATAATTTAATTAAGTCTACACACCTTCCAATTCTGGGAGGTCCTGACCCACATGTGCTAGAGTGAGTAACCAATCAGAATTGAGATACTGCCCCCTATGCTTTTTATGTCTTACTTGCTTTCCCTGTCTCTCTCTGCCTCCATCTCTCTGGCTCAAAGAGCATTCAGCGCCTCATCAGTGGCCTGGATTCCATGGAAGACAGATGCTGCAGTAGATCCCCCTAATGGCCTGAACCTCAATCCCAGAGTTCCGAGGAAGGGGGGCCCATTGGGGCGGGGTGGGGGGAAGGAAGGATGGGTGAAGAAATCTATGGGGGTCATCAAGGCATCCCCATCTCCAATTCTTGTGTCTCATTCCAAATCATTCTTGTAGCACACTTTGTAAACTCTGGTGAAGTCCCTCAGATGGCCCTGTGGCCACAGCAACCCCTCTGGAAAGGGCTGGGCTTGGGATCAGCTGAGGCTGAGGCTTGAAGGGGTTGGGGGTGAGGAGGTGGGGGGAAAGGAAGGGCTCCATGGAGGAAAAGACCTAAAAGTTGCTATGTTTCAGAACCATGCTCTCATTGAAAGGTCATATTTGTCCCATAGAAAGCCAAGATGATAGCCAAGTTTATCTCCAGGTGTGTTTGGGGTTCTGTTGGTGTTGTATCTCCCCCTCCCCCACTCAGTGTGTTGTAAAATAGACTAAAATGAAAATAAAAATGAATGGAAATAAATGAATAAGGTTTAGAAAAGTGATTTTTTTTAAAGAGTCTAAAGTGACTCGCATATCAGTTATTCAACATGCGATTGAAGGCAGAATTCTTTTGGGGTAGGATGAAGCAGAATACCTATAGCCCTTCCTTGTTAGACTGTATTAATAAAATCTGTGTCTTTTGAATATTATTGTGATATCTTAAGAGCCCCCATAGGGCCCTCTCATGCTCTGCAGTAGTTGTTTCTCTGTTTTCTTTTTCTGCTGTTTGGTTTAATTCCCAGGGAGAAAAGAAAAGGGCCCCTCTCCCCACAGCCCCCTTCATAAGAGGAATAATTTAAAAACAGGCAGATAAAGAAGGGGGAGGGCAATTGAATTTGTCTGATCCCAAATAGGTTTGGTTGTTGTCTCCCTCTACTTCCTTCTCTCTTTACTGTATATGCAATAACCAGGTTATTCAAGAATAGTTCCAAAGAGAAGTGGACGCTATTAGACAAAGTATTGATGTAATTATTTGGTAACTTGTAAATAAGTGGAATATGAATACTCAAAATTAAACTTTAATTTATTGACACTGTACAGATCTCTGTAAATAAGGCAGCAGCTGTCTCGCCTTTCGTTCTCCATTTCATTTCAAGGTCAGACTTGGAAAAGGAGGAAACGCACAGCTCTGGGTTGGTTTGGGGTTTTTTCCCCCCTTGCTCCTTCTTGCAAAGTACCTCCCTGCTAATAACCAAGTTAATTTAAAAAAGAAAAAAAAAAAGAAATCCTAATGCAGAAGATAAAAAAAAAAATGAATGCCAAGGATGCTATTATTAGGTCCTTTCTAGAGTCAAATGAAGGGAATGGGGAGCAGAAAAGGAGCAAAGCAGAATCTTGAGGTTCCCATCTCTCCTTCGATTTGGTCCATTCCTCCTTGCGTCCAAATGAAATGGATTTGACTACTGGTGTCGCTGTGTTGTCCATTATTCATTCGGTGCCTGGAGAGTATAGCTAATCCAAGTTTGAAAGTCAGGTGTTTTCCAGAAAGAATTAAAAAAAAAATTAAAAGAAAAAGGAAAATCCGTGAAGGTATATTTTGTGTTAGAGAATCGTTAATGAGTTCTTGGTTTTCTGTATTTTTTTTCTTTTAAAACGTCTCTGAAATTTCAATAAATTTTTATTGAAATGTCTCCTAGATTTGTCGAATGCCTTTCTTGGTGGGACCTTCATAGGAGCGGAGAAACAGGAAGGAACAAAGAATCCGACTCTTCCCCGTCCCTTAAATAACTAAGGCTCCCCCTCCTCCCCTAGCAAACCGAGATGTTCTGGGGGGCTCTTCCTCAAGCGTCCCCGAGGCGCCCAAATCCTTTTTTGCTCCAGAAAAAGGAAGGTTGGGGGGCGGGGGAATGCTCCAAATTGAATCTGCCCGTGCATTTTCCTGGAGATGAGAGAGGGAGAGGACGAGAAGGGAGGAAGGAGGATTTGGATGGCCGAGCCCCTTCAGATCTTGCTTTCAATGGCAAAAGACCCAGTAAAAGGTCCGCTGGCCCTCACGGGGCTCGCTCAAGCCCTACATCTGTCATAAATTAATGGAGCCTACGGGCAGAAGGTGGGAGCCTCCAAAGTGAAACTTTAGAGACGCTTTTGCCCTTTCCTGCGGTGATTCCTCCCAGCCCCCAATTCGCTACCTCTGCTGCCCCCTCCCCCACTGAAAGTGACCCGGGGAGCATGCGTGTGTGCGTGTGCGTGGCCTTGGTCGTCCTTTCTAGGTGAGGCTGCCTTCCCTCGCCATGCTCCTGTCGCGCTCAGCTCTGCGCTGGGAAAGGTGGCTCCCTGGCCTTAGGTTTGGACTGAGGGTCCAAAGCCCGCTGGCTGACCGGTTCCCAGTTTCTACGTCTAGCAGGCTGGGCCTGCCTCGAAGGAGAAGGAGAAGGATAGTGCCAGTGGAGTTCCCACTGTTTTCAGAGCGAGGGCCGCCAGGAGATTCTCTAACCCCCCACCCCCAGCTGGCACCGGGCCCTGACCTGAACCGCCCCGCCCTTGGCCCGGGTCAGGAAGCTGCGGCTCCCAGGTAGTGTCAGCTTCCCAAACATTAGGAAGGAGGGGCCGAGGCTCCGTTTCTTTAGCGCTCTAGGGGGTTCTTGAAACCCTTTCCCGGTAGCCCTCTCCTCCAACCGCCTGGTTAGGGAAGCAACACTATTCTCCCATTCAGAGGCCAAGGACTTGTCCAGCGCCACCGGAGTGGCCAGGTCTCCTACCAAGGACTAGTCCAGGGCTCTTTCCTTCGGGAGCCTGCCGAGGGTCCGCACCTGCCAATCTCCGGAAGCCCTAGAAAAAGGCGGCCGCGGCCTCAGGGGTCCGGGGACTGCCACCTGGCAGCGAGAGGCGACGCGGGCTGAAAGCGCATCCCGGGCTCTGAATGCGCGGCCCCAGCTCCCCAGGTCTTCCCTAGGCCTGAGCCCCTTAAACTTTCATTCCAAGAGCCGAGGCCATTCTGCCGGAGTGGAAGGGACCTTTCTCAGCTCCAGAGGAAGGCTGCCGGGGTCTAGCTGGCCCCCACCCCCATTTCTCCCTGCTCTTTCTCCCTGCTCTTACCTACCCTCCTCACCCGAAGATCCCCCCCCCCCCAGCCCCCAGGCAGTCCAGTAGGTTTCTTTTGAAGTTGAGTTTTATCTTTGAAACTGTCAATAAAATGCGGAGCTCCTGTCCAATCTTCCCTTCTGCATATTCATTCCTACCTTTACCTCGAGGCGGTAGGGAGTGGGGGGGAGGGGGTCTGTGGGGGACTCCCAGTGAAAGCCTTCTGCCTCCATGCCCCG
>NW_025365713.1:0-1284 GCF_016433145.1 Gracilinanus agilis | reverse complement strand
ACAGTGAGGCAGGTTCCGGGTTAAGATGGCAGCAGAGTAAGAAGCAGTCTTAACCTCTCCTGACCAAAACACACAAGACTCCTCAAGGGGACATAAAAACAAGTCCAGAGGAATGGAGGAACCCCACAACAGGGCACAGCGTGGAAGGTACGTGGAATCGAGGCATTTCCATGCTATAAAGGGGTGAAACAGCTCTCACTAAATTGCGGGCTGAGCAACCACCCCACCCCCACACCCTCCACACACAACACCTAGCCAGCTAAAAAGAAATAGAGCAAATTTGGGGTACCCATCGAGTCATTGGCAGCTCCAGGGCCTGTTCCTGAGAGCAGCAAGATTTAGGACCCCAAAAAACTAACGAACGCACACAAAATCTGAGCGCGGGAGCAGGCCACAGAGAGCTGACGCAGGGCGCAGAGCACAGGCTCAGAGCGCAGGCACGGGTGGAGGCGTGGGTAGAGGCAGATACAACCACGAGCTATAGCTCTGAAACCCTGAGTGGGGAACCAGTGCAGACAGGTATACGACTGTGGAAGCAGCACCCTGAGACTTGTAAAGAAACCTCTGGCAGAGGATCAAGCAAGGGGGTCCAACAGGGGGCTTGACCTTGGAAAAAAATCAGAACTCAGACCTCAGGAGCCAAAAGACCGCGGACAGACCCTGAGAGTGAGGATAAACCTGAGAAGCTGCTGGGCTAATGATGGCTACCCAGTCTCAGGAAGTTCAGAAGAGAAAGATTAACAACAAGAAAAAGAAGTCTTTAACACTCGACAACTTTTACACAGAGAAAATCCAGACAACCAAGCAAACATAGGAGGAGAACAAACAAGCATCCGGACCCTCCTCAAATAAGGAAAACTCCTCACAAGCTATGGAAGAGTTCAAAACTGAGATTTTGAGGAAAATGGAAGAGCTCTGGCAAGAAAATAACAGATTAAAAGGTAGAATCTTGCAATTCGAAAGTGAGGCTCAGAAACCAAATGAACTGATAAGCAAATTGAACACCAGAAATGACCAGATTGAAAAGGAATACCAGAAAATTATGGCCGAAAACCAGAAGATTATAGACGAAAACCAAAAGCTCATAGCCGAAAACCAGAAGATTATAGCCGAAAACCAATCCCTAAAGGCTAGAATTGAGCAATTAGAAGCTAATGATCTCTCAAGACAACAAGAACAAATAAAACAAAGTCAAAAGACTGAAAAAATAGAAGGAAACATGAAATATCTCAATGAGAGAGTGACAGACCAAGAAAATCGGTCTAGAAGAGACAATTTGAGAAT
>NW_025365712.1:0-1470 GCF_016433145.1 Gracilinanus agilis | reverse complement strand
TCCTCTCTTCCTCCCTTCCTCCCTCTCTTCCTTCCCTCCTTCCCTCTCTCCCTCCCTCCCTCCCTTCCTCCTTCCCTTCTTTCCTCCTTCCTTCCTTCCTTCCTTCCTTCCTTCCAGTTTTTGAGAGATTCATTTTGAGAGCAGCTATAATCAGGAGGCCCTCAATGACATCAGCTACACACACATTTCTTCAAATCTAGCCTGTTGTCTTCCCATAGGCTACATCAGTGGAAAAAAGGAATTCCCCAATGAATTCAGCTTTGTGCGCTGCTTGACTGATGGGTTCTTGTCTTCCTTGCTTTCAGTGAGCTGGCCAGTAGTTCTTCTAAAGCTGCTGTAGCCACCCCCCCCCCCCCCATGATGGGTTTCAAGCAGGCTCCTGCCATAAATTCAGAGATCAGCTCTCAAAGGAAGCTTAAAGATCGTCTGGTCTGCTTATTTGAGTGAGACCCATATTGGAGCTTGGAGGAATTTCATCTCTTGTCATTTTAAAACCTTCCCATACAGGCCTCATAAAATGCTTTCACGTGCTTTGGGGGAATTTTGTAGGTGAGATCGACAAGGCGATTTAGGGAAATTGTTTAAGCGCAGACAAATTCATTGCTGTCTCTGCAAAATCGTCATTGAGAAATATAATTGCAGCTCTTTAAAATGCTAATTAAGGACAGTGGATGGGGCTAACCTTGACCTTGCAGGATGGCTATATTTTGTCAGGCTTTTTATTGTTAGATTTCAAGGCACGAAAGTGAAGCATCCCATTTATTAAGCACTGACTGCAGGCCAGGCACTCTGCTAGGCATTGGGATACAGAGAATGGTGGCTGATAAATGTTTAACCACCAGCTCTCCAATAGAAAAAAAGACACTTTATGGTTTAATCGGCATCATTAACATTTTCTCCATCATTTTCTTAATTCTAGATAATCACCAAAAAAACAAATCGAACCCTAGTTTGTAGCGTTTGCTAATTTGCTGAATATTTCACAGTTGACTTTGGCAAGCCAGTCTGAACTGGGTCTAGTGTACCCTTGGATACAAAGACAGAATTGAAATGAGTACCTCAAGGGGGAAATAGCAGGCACTCATTTACATGCATGAAAATCAAATACAAAATACTTTGGGAGGAAACATCACGAGTACCTGAGGGAATCAATAAAGGCCTCATGGAGAAAGTGGCATTTTTGCTTGGTCTTGATAGAAACTAGGGATGCTTCAGTTTTTGCATCTGTAAAAGGCCAGGGTTGGTCTCCATGGCCTTGGAAGTCACTTACAATTCTTGATCTGGCATCCTATAAAAATATCTAGATCTTTCCCTCCCTTCCTCCCTCTTTCTCTCCCTCTCTCCTTCTCTTCCTCCTTCCTTCCTTCCTTCCTTTCTTCCTTCCTTCCTTTCTTCCTTCCTTCCTTCCTTCCTTCCTTTCTTTCTTCCTTCCTTCCTTCCTTCCTTTCTTTTTTCCTTCCTTCCTTCCTT
>NW_025365711.1:0-9269 GCF_016433145.1 Gracilinanus agilis | reverse complement strand
CTCTCATTGAGATATTTCATGTTTCCTTTTATTTTTTCAGTCTTTTGGCTTTGTTTTATTTGTTCTTGTTGTCTTGAGAGATCATTAGTTTCTACTTGCTCAATTCTAGCCTTTAGGGATTGATTTTCGGCTATAATCTTTTGGTTTTCGGCCATAATCTTCTGGTTTTCGGCCATAATCTTCTGGTATTCCTTTTCAATCTGGTCATTTCTGGAGTTCAATTTGCTTATCAGTTCATTTGGTTTCTGAGCCTCACTTTCCAATTGCATGATTCTACCTTTTAAACAGTTATTTTCTTGCCAGATCTCTTCCATTTTCCTCAAAATCTCAGTTTTGAACTCTTCCATAGCTTGTGAGGAGTTTTCCTTATTTGAGGAGGGTCCAGATACTTGTTTGTTCTCCTCCTCTGTTTGCTCGGTTGTCTGGATTTTCTCTGTGTAAAAGCTGTCGAGTGTTAAAGACTTCTTTTTCTTGTTGTTATTCTTTCTCTTCTGAACTTGCTGAGGCTGAGTAGCCATCATTACCCCAGCAGCTTCTCAGATTTATCCTCGTGCTCAGTGTCTGACTGCGATCTATTGGCTCCTGAGGTATGAGTTCTGGTTTTTTCCAAGGTCAAGCCCCCTGGTAGACCCCCTTGCTTGATCCTCTGCAGGAGGTTTCTTTACAAGTCTCAGGGCGCTGCTTCCACAGTCGTATACCCGTCCACACTGGTTCCCCACTTAGGCTTTAGTTCCTGGCTGTGTCTGCCTCCACCCACGCCTCCGCAGTGCCTGAGTTCTGCTGAGCCTGTGCTGGGCGCCCTGCGTCCTGCTCCCGCGCTCAGATTTTGCCTGCGTTCTTTGGCTTAATGGGGTCCTAAGTTTTGCTGCTCTCAGGAACAGGCCCCAGAGCTGCCAATGACTCGATGGGTGCCCTAAACTTGCTCTATTTCTTTTTAGCTGGCTTCGGAGCTACAGGTGTTGTGTGTCGAGGGGGTGGGGGTGGGGTGGTTACTCAGCCCGCGATTTCGTGAGGGCTGTTTCACCCTTTTATAGCATGGAAATGCCTCAATTCCACGTACCTTCCATGCTGTGCCCTGTTGTGGGGGTTCCTCCGTTCGTCTGGACTTGTTTTTATGTCCCCTTGAGGAGTTTTGTGTGTTTCGGTCAGGAGAGGTTAAGAGCTGCTTCTTACTCTGGCGCCATCTTAACCCTGAACCTCGCCAGTAGTCATTTTAATTAAAGAAACATTGATTAAATGCTTACTGTGTACAATATATCAAGTTCCTGGGGATGCTAAGAAAAAAATGAAACAATTCCTGAAAATTTCAAAATATGAAAGATTTCCTGAACAATTTAAGGGCATCCATTCCCCAAGGGGTGATGTGACATGCACACAGATGAATATGATTCCACTTAGGATGTGATGAGAGCAAAGAAGAGATTAAAGTATTCTAGCACTATTTGATGAGAGAGAATCCCTACATCTGGGACAATCAGGAAAAGCAACAAAAGGGGTGAAAAGGGGTGCCTAAGCTATATCTTTTAGAAATCAAAGGACATTGAATGAGTGAGATGAATTGCATTGCAGGCATGGTAGAAAGGAGTGACCTTTGCAGCTACAAAGAAGCAGGAAATGGCATGTTGATATTGGAGAGATCACTCAGTCACAGGATAAGAGATGGGGATCTAGAAAAGACCTCAAAAGCTTTTTAGTCCTACCCTTTCATTTTTTAGGTGAGGAGTTTGAGACTGGGAAGTTAGACAGATAATAAAGTCACAAAGGTACTGAACATTTGAGGCAGAATTTGAACCTAGGTCCTCTGACTCCTTGTGCCCTGTACCCTGAGTCTGCTTGGAATTCCAATGGCTTGCACATCACAGCCTAAACATAGACATTGAGTCTCTTTGCTACAATATCTTTCTACTATACATAGAGTCTTTCCTCTTATTCCACACACTACTTTTTTCCAGGGAACATACATAGACTCCCTCCACTAAGTCCCTAGTACTAACTCATTTATCAAGAACATATGCACCAAATCAGGGTTTGGTTTTTTGTTTTGTTTTGTTTTTTTGCCGGAGGTTTATTGTCTACAGAAAGATTTCAGGGCATCTGTAAAATTGGATGGGAAAATAATGTATTTATTTTCACTCGTCTATAATTAAAATTTAGTATTTCATTCTATTATGATTTTAATGACATTATTCTAAGAAGAGCTCCATAAGTTTTACTAAAATGTTGTAGGGGTCCATGACACAGTAAACATTAAGAATTTCTGCTCTCAATTTTCTACCAGGTATCTAGAATCTAGTTTTTCCCACGAGCCTATTATGAGTGTCAAAAATACATTCCTATACTACTTTTGTTAACCCAGTGCCTAACTAACTGGTAACTGCAAATAGTTCTGTGCCCTCAAAGCAAAGTGGACTTCTGCCAGAATGCTCACTGCCTGATATCATCTTTTCTCATAAGACCATCTCTTGCTTCTGCCTGAGGAGAAGAGAGGGGGGAAAACCTCTCCAGCCTCAGAGACGAATGTTGCCTCATTTCACTCATACAGAATTTTATTTGGTATGAGTTTTTTTTCAGCAAGGGTAAAGGTTGTGACTGAAGGTTTCTGTTCATTTGCTGCCTTTGCTGGGTTTATTTCCTGTAAAGAAAGCTGTAATACTGATATTATGAGACTATGAACCTGATTATTAAGGCATCTACTCTGGTGTTGTGAGTTGAGGATGCTGTCATCCTGGTGAAAGTAAGGGAGCAAGTATAAGGGTGGAGCACTGCCAAGATCTCCTTTTGAGGTGTCTATACTACTGCTTTCACAGCAAACCTTAAGAAATAAAGGGTTAGGGGCAGCAAGGTGGCTCAATGAGTGGAGAGCCAGGCCCAGAGATAGGAGGTCCTGAGTTGAAATCTGGTCTTAGATTACCTCCTAGCTGTGTGACCCAGGGCATGTCACTTAATCTCAATTACCCCGCCCTTACCACTCTTCTGCCTTGGAACCCAAACAGTATTAATTCTAAGACAAAAGGTAAATTTAAATCTAAATTTTAGATTTTATAAAATTTAGATAAAAAACCTAACCTCTCAGACCCTGAGCTTCCTTACCTATATTTGTATTTATTTATTTACATAGCATATCTATACACTAATGTGCTAATAATTGTGTATATTAATAGAACTTAAATGATAAAGAGAAATTATAAGTGATAAAAGATGAAATAATGTTTTATTTTAGAGTCAATAGTAAGCCAGTGATCTTTCTTGAGTAAAGGAGTTACATGGTCAGTTCTATACTCTACAAAAACCACTTTAGTAGGTGAATAGAGGATGGGTTGAAGAAGGAAGAGATTTGAAAAAGGAAGAACAATAAAGAGGCTATTGAACAATATGAGAGATGAAGAGGTCCTGAACTAGGGTGGTTTCAGAGTGAGTCATGAGAGGAAGTCAAATGAGAGATATATGGAGCTTTTGTAACTGCTTGGATATGTGAGATTCAAGAAAGTGAGAAGAGAATCATGACATCAAGGCTGGGAGTCTGGGTAACTGAAAGAATGCTAGTGCCCTCGACAGAAATGGGAATTATGAAGAGAGGTGTTTGGGGAAAAGGTAAATGAGTTATTTGGGATATGCTGCGGTGGAGATGCCTGTAAGAGATATTAACATTTAAAGGTTCAATAGGACATTAGTGATATGGACTAGGGCTCAGTATTAAATATTAGGATTGGCTGTATAGACCTGGAAGTTAAACCAATAGAAGCTGATGAAGTTACAAAGTAAAATAAAACTTTACAAAGACAGCCCAGGAAAGAGATGTGGGAAATACCCACAGTTACAGGATATGATGTGATTAATGATCCAGCAAAGGAGACTGACAAAAAGTAGGAAGGTAGGCACAAGAAGAAGCAAAAATGAGCAGTATCACAATAATCCAGGAATGAAGAGAGAATAAGTAACCAAGAAGAAAAGATGGTCATCAGAGTCAGTTGCTACAGAGAGATCAAAAATAAAGTAATTGAGAAAAAAAATCATCAGATTAAGAGATTGATGATAACTTTGCAGAGGACAGTTAAAGTTTAGTTTGGAGTCAAAGATAATTAAGATCTAGAGAACATGGAAAACTGCAAGGATCTTGACACCTTTGAAAGAAATAAGAAAGTTTTGAATTGAGGAAATTTGAAAAGATAGCACATTCAGAGCCCACCCATGCCTGCTCATCCTATTTTACTGACTCTTTCCTACTAAAAATGAAAGTGTGTATACATATGAGAAGAGGGAGAAGTTGCCAGTCACTACCTTGCAGGGAAGAGTCACTGTTCAAGGCACCTATAACAGCTATAAGGTGATAAGGATTTTGAGACTATGGGGATATTGGGGTTAAGGGCAGAGAATTTTGTCTGCACAGTTTCCACAAGTGCCTCAGTCAAGGTTAGGTTGGAAATTCATTAAAGTAGCTTGATTTGGTATAGCCATCAAAGTTCAGTGGAAGTGATGTTGGAAGTGGATTATTATAGAAAGTAATGGGATATTAGAGACAAGTTCAGTTTGATTTAATGAAGGGGAGACTGGAGTGTGTTCTGCCTTCTTGCTTGGCATTTAGTTCTTTAGACACTTATTGGGATTAAGCTACTGCCCTGCTCTGCTCATTCCATGGCTATCTCAGGAAACCCCATCTCCTGGTTTTGGTGACCATGACCACTGCTCTTCCTCAATAGTTTATTTCCTAAGATAGACAGGGAAAAAGGAAATGAACCTATATGTTTTAAAATAGTTATATCAACTCTTTGTGGTGGAAAATGACTTAGAATTGAAGGGATGCCCATCAACTGGGCAAGTTGTGGCATAAGATTGTGATAGAAGACTACTGTGTCATAAGAAAGGATCAGCAGGTTAATTCTTTTTTTAAAAACATGCAAAGACTTACTCAATATTATGAAGGGTAAAATGAACAGAATCAAGAGAACATTATATGCAGCAACGAAAATAAAATACTGTTTGAAGAATGACTTGGGTATGTCCATCTCCAGAGAAATAACTGATAAATGAAATAAAACATAGTTTTATTTATACATATAACTTTTTTTTCAAATAATGCCTTCATAATAGGGGAGGGAAAGGAAAGAAGGAGTTAACTAAGTATTTTAATGTAGCATACAAATAATAAATAACATTTTTAAAAAGAATGGGAGAAAAATATTCTGAGTAAAATTTCTAATGCAATTTGTGGGCCCCTTAACATTCTCTTACTCTGGCAAAGACTACAGAGAGCTTAGAACACTACATTCAGGTGTTCTAGACCAGTGGTGTCAAGCTTAAGTGGAAAAGGGACCACCAAACCAAACATAAAGGTCCCTGCAGTCTGCATATTAACTTAGAAAATCAAATGTGATCACAATTTGTTCAGCCATTGAAATAGAATGGAATAGAATATTACTGTACCATAAGAAATGATAAACAATATGACCACAAAAAATGTTAAAGCATGGAAAGATTTATATGAAGTGATATCAAGTGAAGTGAGCAGAATCAGAAAAAACATTGTATACAGTAACAGCAATAAAGTATGATGATCAACTGTGAATTACTTAACTATTATCAGTAATGCAAGGATCCAGGACATTCCCAAAGGACAATTAAAAAAAAGTAATCCAGCACCATAGAAGAAACTGATGGAGTCTGAATATAGATTGAAGCATGCCATTTTCCACTTTATTTCTTCCATGAATTTTTCTCTAGTGTAACTGATACATGTCTCCTTTTACATAATGTACATGGAAATACATACTGTATAATAACACTTATAAAGTTATATCAAACTACCTGCTGTCTTAGGAAAGGAAGGAAGTAAGGAGGCAATGGGAAGGAGAGGGAAAGCATGGTTGCTAAAATGTCAGAAAATGACTGTTGAAAATTGTATCAATATGTAACCTGGAAAATTTAATTTAAAAAACAACATATTAAAATTATCTATACTCTAGCATATTTTAATTTATCCTTCTGAATATTTCTCTATTACATTTTATATGGTTTAAGGTTACATGAGGAAGTGGTCCATGTTTGACACCTCTCAGTTACATAATGCAAAATCTGACTAGTCTTCTTATTACAGTTCCCCTAACCAACACAGTGGGGTGCGAGTAGAGTTTAGAGCACTGGAACCGAGAAAATAGCAAAAATACATACTTACTCCAACTCTCCATTAACTGTAGACCCCAACCTTAACCTATATTGATTCATTCACAACTATCTTCTTTCTCTTGTATACAGACTCAGTTCTCTTATTTCACATTCTCTTCATTCTTTCCTCATGAATTTATCATGAATTGAATCCCAGGGCTAATTCCCCTATCAGCAATCCCCACGCTAAGACTCCTTTCACACATCCAGGAGCTGGTTCCCCCAACTATACCTTCAGGCTAGTGCCAAGTATTTATCCAGATTCTGCTTAAAGAGGCCCAGGGAATTGCTGGCAGATGCAAGTAACTGCATGCTCCTTCAACATTTGGCACACACCTAACCCCCTCTGCCAACATCCTCAACATCTGACAAAATGCTAGAATCTCCTTTGGCTGGAACACAGATACAGGAAGAGGAGGGAAAGAATATTAAGCTTGAAAGTTGGGTTAAAGCTAGATTCTGGAAGTCCTTATGTGCCTAGCTAAGGAGTTTGGACAACCCTAGAGAGAATATGGAGCCATCAAATATTTTTGTGATATGCTTATGCCTGTGCCTGAGGAAGATCATTATAACTGCTATGTGAAAATGAATTAGAAAGACTAATAGAGACAGGAACTAAATAATAGATGGTTACAAAAGACTAGTCCAAGGATGAAGAAAACTTGAACCATGGTGGTATCTATAGCAGTGCAAGGAAAAGTACAGACACAAGAGATGTTGCATAGATAGAAAGGGAGAGGAAAAGAAAAGGTCAAAGATTACTTGGAGATTTTGAATCTGGATAACTGAGAGGATGATGAATTCAATTTTGGCCATGTTTGATGACAATGGAAATTCAAATAGAGGAGTCAAGAAGACAATTGGAGGCACTCAGTTACTTTATCCTGCTACAGTATGTGTCATAGGAATTCACCAAAAATAACTTTATTCATTCATTAATTTCTCTATAGATCAACTTACTCTCCTTCACTGTATTTTTCTTTTTTATTTATTTTTTATTCAACTCCTTCCTTAACTCCCCACACCATAGAAGCCATCATCTGGAAAAATATGTAGATTATGTCTTTTGTGTTTCCATTTCTCAGTTCATTCTATAGAAGTAAATATGCACAAAGTATTCTTCAAATATTAAATCTCTACATGTTCCTTGTTCTTTTTAATTGTCTTTAAGGTCCTACCTTGGTGAATTAAAAACTTATGTAATAAAATTATTTCACATTGTAAATTCTTTGGATTAACCTTAATCTTTTATTGTTCTGCCACTAGTTATGTGATAATCAGGATTCTTTTGTGTATAGCTTGGGCTGGATCATCACTGAAAATCCTTCCAGAACTTAAATTCTATGATTCTATGATTGCAGAGGCAATGTTTGATGAAAGCTAAGATTGCATTTCAGAAAGGACTCAATTTAGTAATGTAGCCAAATACCTCCTTTCCCTTCTTTCTTTCATTTCAAACGGAAAGTATTCAATTGTATAGAATAATTGGACTAATTACACTTCCATATTACGAACTATTCTGATTCATAAGCTAGATTGTTTTTGTTCTCTTTTCTATTGTCTGAAAATGTGTTCTATCACAGCCAAAATAAGTCAGCATACATTTTTAATGATATGCATTCAATATTTTTTCTGTGACCTTTGATATTCATGACTAGTGAACACTTGTAGCTAATTGGGTTGAGTACTAGAGTCTTACACAATTTATCATAGTGGCAATATGGATATTTCCCAGGGACTTGTCCTTTGCTGAAATGATAAAAAAAAAGTTCTCAGATAAGCCAAATCGAGTTTGGATTTTTTCAAATAGGATGCTGAAAAATTAATGAATAGAAACATCATTTAAAGGTCACTCAAAATAAAATTTCTGTGAGTTTCAATAGCTTCTGCTAATGTTATATAACTGGAGATCATGGAAAACAACAATTGCTAAAGAATCAAAAGTGTGGGTGATCCAAGCATCAATGATGAGACATGTTTGGAGCATAGATAGACTTTTGAATATTGCCAACAATGATTTGTGTATGGTAATATAAAGATTTGACATAGGCAATGTGTGGTCAGAAAAGATCATCATCATCATCATCATCATTTCACTCAGACTGGAAGTACAGAAATCACTCACTGGCCTAATCCCACTATCAGCACAGAAATTGGAACTCTTCCATTTCCAACCTGTGCTTCCACAGAAAACCAAGTGGACCCTTGCTCTTGGTGGCTTACCATTTAGATGCTAGACTCAAAATGAGACCTTAATAGTATTGGCCCTTACTGTAGCTCAGTACCCAATTACAAATATTACCATCATAAGCCACTCCCCCTGACTCTCTGGAAAATTTAAGTGAGCATGTGGATAAGAATTTCACAGGCTAAGAAACCATGGATGAGCAATCAAAAGGTATGGAAAAAATACAACCAGGGAAGTATGCGAAGATTAAAGCAAACAGAAGCTCCTGTTCAAATGCATTTAATATTTGGTATTTATGTTACATTCCTTTCTTTTTGTTTTAATTTTCAATTTAATTTAATTTTTATTTCTTTTTTAATTTTTTTCACTTTTTTAAAAATTTAAACATTTATTAATATTCATTTTTAACATGGTTACATGATTCATGCTCCTACTTTCCCCTTCACCCCCCTCACTCCTCCCACCCATGACCGATGCACATTTCCACTGGTTTTGTCATGTATCCTTGATCAAGACCTATTTACAAATTGTTGGTACTTGCATTGGTGTGGTAGTTTCGATTCCACATCCTCAATCATGTCCACCCCGACCCATGCGTTCAAGCAATTGCTTTTCTTATATGTTTCCTCTCTGCAGTCCTTCCTCTGAATGTGGGTAGCGTCTGTACCATAAATCCCTCAAAATTGTCCTGGGTCATTGTATTGCTGCTGGTACAGAGGTCCATTACATTCAATTCTACCACAGTATATCAGTCTCTGTGTATAGAGTTCTTCTGGCTCTGCTCCTTTCGCTCTGCATCAGTTACCGGAGGTCTCTCCAGTTCGCCTGGAACTTCTCCAGTTTATTATTCCTTTTAGCACAATAGTATTCCATCACCCGCATATACCACAGTTTGTTCAGCCATTCCCCAATTGAAGGACAT
>NW_025365710.1:0-5675 GCF_016433145.1 Gracilinanus agilis | reverse complement strand
ATTTATGGTAAAGAACGCTACCCACATTCAGAGGAAGAACTGCAGGAGAGGAAACATATAAGAAAAACAGCTGCTTGAACGCATGGGATGAGGTGGACATGATTGGGGATGTAGACTCGAAACTACCACACCAATGCAACTATCAATTTGGAAATAGGTTTTGATCAATGACACATGTTAAAACCAGTGGAAATGTGCATGGGCCATGCATGGGTGGGGGGAAAGTGGGGGGTGAAGGGGAAAGTAGGAGCATGAATCATGTAACCATGTTAAAAATGAATATTAATAAACGATTAAAAAAAGAGATAAAGAAGAAAATTACAGCTTGCTAAAAGGTACTATAAATAATTAAGTAATATCAATACTAAATATCTTTGCACCAAATGGCATAGCATCCAAATTTCTAAAGGAGAAACTAAAGGGGCTAATGGAGGAAATCGATGGTAAAACCATACTTTGGGGGGACCTCATCCTTCTCCTATCAGAACTAGATAAATTGAAACTAAAAATAAATAAATAAGAAAAAAGTAAGGGAAGTGAATGAAATGATAGAAAAATTAGCTGGAGAAAACTATAGCATCCATGATCTTAAATGGGGTTAAAGCTGCCTCACAGAATTCCATAGTGCCCCCCAGAACTCCAGGAGAGGTGGCAGTTGGGGTAGTTGCAAGGACACTTTGGACACTGATTTTTGGGGTTCAAGGGAGGCTGGGAAGAAGTGTAGCATTGCTTTTTGTTAGCTCATCTCTGACCTCAGGGAGCAGAGTGTTACTTTGCTGGTTTACTCCATAGAGACTATGCCAGGCTGTGAGCACTGGGAAAAATTACCTCACTTGCAAGATCTCAACTAATCTTCAATCAAGGTTACCTTCACCATCTTAAATTTAGTATCATTAGATTAGGAGAAAGGTTAATTAGTGAGTGAGATTAAAGTTAAGTTATTCAAAACACTTTCCCCTCTGGGGAATGTGAAGCCAACAAATTTATTGAAGATTTTAGATAGCTTACTTCCTCCTCATTCCTAAAATTCACCTCCCCTCTCCCTGTTTTCCTGAAATTAATAAATGCCTTTCTTAGTTGGATTTGAGAGCCTGTGTGAAGTTATACTAGGCTATACTTACCATCTATATACATTACCTAAGCAAGATCTTCATCCAAGCAAGCACTGGTGCAACTTTTATCCTGAGAGCAAGTCTGCTGTATTGAAGACAACTTGAACCTTTACTATCCTAAGGTTTAGGGAATAGTCTTAAACAGTGGGAGTGGCTAATCTCAGTGGGATTATTTCCTATCAATGTACCAATTTAGCCCTGGATTAGTCAAACTTGTTCAGCCTCCATTACTTGATCTAAAGGGGATTCAGTTAACTGTTATTTCCTTCTGCTCTAACTGCTTCAAGAGGGGGAGGAGGAAGAATTCTATTCACTCCTACCCCTCCCCCTTGTTAGGATAGCAGCACCCTCCTTGCTCTGACTCCTTTACCAACTATTGCCAATCTGTCTCAATTCAACAAAACTGAACAGGGATAAAAAGGAGTATATCTTCTTTTCATCAGCACATGGTACATATACAAAAATTGAGCATGGAGTAGAGCATTAAAACCTTGCAAACAAATACAGAAAAGCAGAAATAATAAAATAGCTAACATGACAGAAAAGGAAACTGACAAATGTTGGAGGGGATGTAGGAAAATTGACATACTTATGCACTGTTGGTGTAGTTGTGAACTGATTCAATCTTTCTGGAGAACGGTTTGGAACTATGCTCAAAACTCTATAAAAAACTGTGCATACTCTTTCATTCATCTAAATCACTAGTAGGATTGTTTTCCAAAGAGATTTTTTTTCAAAAAAAGGTCATATATGTACAAAAATGTTTATAGCAGTTCTTTTCATCATGGAAAAGAATTGGAAATTGAAGGGATATCTGTCGATTGGGAAATGGCTGAACAAGTCGTGGTATATAATTGGGATGGAATACTATTATGCAATAAGAAATGATGAACAGAGGATATGTAGGTGGCTCTGTGGATAGAGAGCCAGGCCAAGAGACAGGAGGCCCTAGGTTCAAATGTAGCCTCAAGCACATCCTAGCTATGTGACCCTGGGCAAATCACTTAAACTCCAATTGCATGGTCCTTACTGATCTCCTGCCTTGGAACTAATACTTAGTATCCATGCTAAGACAGAAGGGAAAAGTTAAAAAAAAAGAAATGATGATCAGGATAGTTTCAGGAAAACTTGGGAAGACTTATATGAAATGATACAAAGACAGCAGGTCTAAGAAAATAGTATACACAGTAAAAGCAATGATCAACTGTATATGTCTTAACTATTCTCAGCAATACAATGATCCAAAAAAATTCTAAAGAACTTATGATGAGGGGCAGCTGGGTAGCTCAGTAGATTGAGAGTCAGGCCTAGAGACAGGAGGTCCTAGGTTCAAATCCGGCCTGAGACACTTCCCAGCTGTGTGACCCTGGGCAAGTCACTTGACCCCCATTGCCCACCCTTACCACTCTTCCACCTATGAACCAATAACAGAAGTTAAGGGTTTAAAAAAAAAAGAATTTATGATGAAAAACACTATCTCCAGAAAAAGAATTTATGTAATCTGAATGCAGATTGAAGAATACATTTTTCACACTTCCATTATTTTTACCAAATATCTGGTAGATAGATTCCTAAGTATTTTATATTGTCTAAGGTGATTTTAAATGGTGAAGACTGAGAAAGAAACTCCTCCTGCAGATGAACTTTAAACTGAGTCTTGAAGAAATCTAGAAAAGTTAAGATTTGGAGGTAAGGGTCAGAGGGACTAGAAGGCAGTATAGCTGGATCATAGAATGGTTGGAAAGGTATAAAGAAACTAAGTTATTATGAGTTGGAAATAACAGGGAACCACTGAAGTTCTTTGAACAAAGAAGTGATAGGGTCAGACTTATGCTATAGAAAAATCACCTTGGTATGGCAAAACCAAGATAGCAATTTAGCAGCACAGAAAGCTGGAACCACTCTAAGAATCCTCTTAAAATAGCATCTCAAAATAAATACTGGAGCCACAGAACCAAGGGGACAGAGTGAAGTAACTCTTTCTGAGGAAAACAACTTGAAAGGTAGGCAGAGAAAGTCTATTTCATTTGGGTGAGAAGGAAACTAGAAGTAAAACTACACACAGAGGAGTACAAGCTACCAATTCCCCACCTGTTGTACTCAGTTCCAAACCTGGGCACAAGCCAACTTTGAGACCCCAGGACCCTGCCTAAGTCAACTGCAGAGCACCCCACACCCATCCCTTGAAATTCTGAGACCTGGGAAAAGCTGATAAGGAGGCTCCAGGTCCATGATACTTGGTCCTTTCAAGCCAGTGGTGAAGTCCCTAGACCCAGGGCAAAGTAGCTCACAGTGCTCTGAGCCCTGCAAGCCATTAGCAGTCCCTAGAGGAGACTGAATCAACAGCTTTCAGAGCTCCCAATCCACAACCCATCATATCACCTTGGAAGAATTGAAACTTGCAGAAAACCAGAACTAGATCTGAGGGTAATAGCAAGGAAAAACTGAAATTTAAGAAAGTACACTCTCTAACATGAAAACAGAACCCACCTTTAAGATAAAAGTAAAAGTTAAAAGAAAAAAATTCACAGGGAAAATGAACAAACAGCAAAAGACACATTTTAGACAAAGAAATGAAGCAATCTCTAAAAGGACTTCCTAAGGGGAAAAAAAAACATGAATTTACAAGTTTACCAGACATTTAAAGATAATCTAATTCCAAACCTAAATAAATTATTTAGAACAATTGGTAAAGAGGGAGTCCTGCCAAAAGTCGTCTTATGAAGGAAATATGGTGCTGATGCCTAAACGAAGAAGATCAAAACAGAGAAAAAAAACTTGGAAAGTGATGAGTAAAACCAGGAGAACACTGTACACAACAACCACAATAATGTATGATAATCAAATGTTGACAACTTTTTTCAAAAGGCAAAAATTCAGGCCAACTCCAAAGGACTCATGACAATAAAGGATAATCACCACCAAAGAAGGCACAGTGAATGCGAACTGAAATATACCATCTTTCATTTTATTTGATCCATGAATTTGTTTTCTCTAGTGTAAAGAATGTCTCTTATTTTATAAGATGACAAACAGGAAAATATGTGTCATTTGATAATATATTTAGAACCTATATAATTTTTCCTATCTTCCTGAGGAGGGGGGAGAATTGGAATACAGGAGAGAAAAGAATGGGACATAGATTTTTTTTTAGTCATCAAACAGTGAGCTGTTACACTTTATTTTTTTAAGGTTTTTTTTACTGTTTAATTTTTTTTAAGAAAAATTTTCCATGGTTACATGATTCATGTTCTGTCTCTCTCCCCTGGGAAATAGATTTTTTAACATAGCAAACATGAGAATTTGTTTCTCTTGGATAAATACATATCATAATTTATTATATATTTATAACAAACTACATGTATTATATCATCATGCTATATATCATGTTATGTTATATATCTTGAAAATATATGCTTGTTTAAGTAATGGAAAGAAACACTGACAGAGATTATAAAGGATGATTAAATCATCTTTACAAAGAGAAAAGAAAGGAACAGCTAGTTGGCTCAGTGGATAGAGAACTTGGTCTAGAAACAGAATGTTCTGGATTCTATAATGGGAAAAGGATAGAGATAGGATAAGATTTGAAAGAAGTGGAAGGCTGTCTTTAAGTCACATACTAGGAACTCAAGGGAAAGGATTTTAGCAGGCAGAAGACAGAAGAGGAACAGTTTGGAAGTGACAACTGCTAGAGGGACTTGATGTCCTGTGGGAGGTTAAGGGCTTCCTGTCCAGGAACTATGGAGGAAAGGCAGGCTTATCAGAACTCATCTATCTCATCTGACTGTGGAGAAGGAACATACCCCTACTTCATCTTTGGAGGTACTCTATTTAACTAGAAAAGATCTAGAACAGGATCTGACCATACCTACTGAGCTTTTCAGAAGGTTTATCTAAAAAAAATCCTATCAGATCCGCTTTGAGGTTTTACCTCAGGTGTCAGACCCCTGGGCTTAACTTAGCCATTGGAGTTCATTCATAATGGTTTTTTTAGACAATTTTGGAAGAATAAATAAAACCAACTACTGAGGGTCATAGATAACTTAGTCAGTTTGGGGGATACCTAGATAGAAACAGGGAGTTGTTAGCCAGAAAAAAAACAGAAAATTCCTTCTCACGAGGGACGTAGAGGATTGTGGGTAATTAGCTAAATCCCTTAGAGTTAGGGGTCCTTGTTCTGATCCTCAGTTTGTATTCCCTCTTAAAATAAAAAAGATACTATTTTTTATAATTGTCTCCAAGGCATTTGAGTTACTGGACTAGTGAGAGGAAGTGATTCAGGTTCACTCTCACTAACCACAGGTTAGAATACCCAACTGGGTAGTCAGGGGGATCCCTGAGTGGATCTACCTCTCTCTCCCCATATATTCATTTTTTAAATTCAAATCTGAACTCTGACACTTTCTAGCTGTATGACCTGGGAAAAGTCACTTAATACCTCATTCCTAGCCTTTATCACGTTTATGCCTTGGAAGCAATACACAGTATTGATTGTAAGATGGAAGGTAGGGTATTTTGAGAGAGAGAGAGAGAGAGAGAGAGAGAGAGAGAGAGAGAGAG
>NW_025365709.1:0-3858 GCF_016433145.1 Gracilinanus agilis | reverse complement strand
TATATATATATCCTACCTGTGTGGCACTGGCCAAGTCACTTAACCTCACTTATCTAACCCTTACTGTCTTCTGCCTTGATGTAAGGTAAAGGTTTAAAAAAAAAACAGAGAGAAGCATGAGAAGAATGATATGAACTGATGCAATGTGAAGGAAGTCAAGCCAGGAAAAGAACACACATAATTACTAAAACAACAAAGATGGAAAGAACAACAAAACTACTGAAAATGAAAGCTGTTTAAAATTAGAATGAACAAACTTAGTCCCAAAGAAGAGAAATGAAGTCAAATCCCTCCCTTCTTTTCAGAGATCCTGTAGGGGCTAGAAACAACTACGAATGTAGAACACATAGATAATTCCAGACTTTTTCAATGTTTGTGTTGTTGTTAGCATTGTTGAACTGTTGTCTTTTTGTTTTTTCTCTTTTATATTCTTATAATAAGGGATGGTTCTCTGGGATGAGAAGGGATATGCTGGGAATAAAAACAAAGGCTATCAAAAACTCTCCTTAAGGGGGCAGCTGGGTAGCTCAGTGGATTGAGAGCCAGGACTAGAGATGGGAGGTCCTAGGTTCAAATCTGGACTCAGACACTTCCCAGCTGTGTGACCCTGGGCAAGTCACTTGACCCCCATTGCCTACCCTTACCACTCTTCTGCCTTGGAGTTGACTCCAAGATGGAAGGTAAGGGTTTAAAAAAAAAAAACTCTCCTTAAGCAGAACCAGGAGAACTTTGTACACAGAGACTGATACACTGTGGCACAATTGAACGTAATGGGACTTCCCTACTAGCAGCAATGCAATGATCCAGGACAATTCTGAGGGACTTATGAGAAAGAAAACTATTCACATTCAGAGAAAGGACTGTGGGAGTAGAAACACAGAAGAAAAACAACTGCTTTGCTTGATCACATGGTTCAATGGGGACATGACTGGGGATGTAAGTGATCACCCTGGTGCAAATATTAGTAATATGGAAATAGGTCTTGATCAATGACACATGTAAAACCCAGTGGGATTATTCATTTTCTCCAGGGGCTGGGGAGGAGAGGAGGGAAAGAACATGTAACCATAGAAAAATATTCTGAATCAATTAATTAAATAAGATTTTTTCAATTAAAAAAATCTCCTTAAACCATAAATAAAGAAAAGCAGGTTTAGGGAGGGAAAAAATGAGTAATTCAAAATAGCAATAAGATGTCCAAGTGAAGATATTCTACAGGTAACTGGAAAGGCATGAAAGAAGAATAATTAATGATGATGATGATGGCTAGCATTTGCACAGTTTTTTAAGGTTTGCTATTATTATCCCCATTTTACAGATGAAAAAACTAAGGCAGACAGAGGTTAAAGTGACTTGCCCAGGGTCACCCAGCTAGTAAGTTTCTAGGATGAGATTTGAATTCGGGACTTCCTGACTAAAGGTCAGGTGAATGTTTCCAACCACTAACCAATATTTCATTCATATGAAATTCCATTAGTAGAGGCATTCCTTTGGCTTATAGTTTTTTACCATATTAAATGCCTGGAATAGGATCCACTATCCCTTAAATGGTCCCATGGATAGAGTGCCAGACTTACAGTATGGAAGACTCATCTTCCTGGGTTCAAATCTGGTCTCAGGCACTTACCTGCTGTGTGTTCCCAAGCAAGTCACTTACCCCTGTTTGCCTCAGTTTCTACATCTGTACAATGAACTAGAGAAGGAAATGGGAAACTACTTTAGTATCTTTGCCAAGAAAAATCCAAATTCAGTCACCAAACACTGGACATACCTGAAACGACTAAACAATAACAACAAAATAGAAAGGAATTCATTCATCAGTCCCCTTCCTGAGAACAGATTTTGGAAGGGAAGAAAGGGAGAAATCTTGGAGCTTCCGCAGGTAGGTCAGGGAGGGGATGGAAAGGGCACAGAAGAGGAAGGGGAGGGCACCTCAGTCACTCGGTCAAGTTCACCGTGCTGCCTCAGTTCCTGCTTTCTCTGAGCTCACAACCCCGGGCGCCACTGGTATGGGAAAGGACAAGCCCACGATGATCACAGGCGAGATCTTGTTTTCCTGAGTGGCAGGCACTTCTCTCCAGTCAAACGCCACTGAAAGAAATATGTCCCCTATAGCAAATCTGTCACCACGTCCTTCCCTCCTTTGAAATGTCTCTCAAAATCCCCTCCTCCCTCTCCATTCTCACTGTCACCACCCAAGTCCCGGCCCTCATCACCTCACACCTGGATGATTGCAACAGCCTCCCAACCAGTCTCCTCTGCCTCCAGGCTTTCCTTCCTCCAAGCCAGGCTTCACACCCCTGCCTGCCAACTCAATCTTCTGACTCTTCCTCTTTTGTCAGGCTATTCCTCCGCTCAAGAATCTCCAGTGGCTCCCTACTACGTACATGCTCTAAAGCCCAAAGTCTTGTCTAGCATACAGGGCATTCTCTAATCTAAGTCCAGCCTGTTTTTCTGATTTCATCTCCCATTCTCTCCACAGTCTTAAAAGTCATACCCGAGTATTCTAGTCCATATTGATGCCTCCTTTCTTTGAATTCTCATTACCATAATTTATTGTCTGTTACCACAATATCCTATCTTGTACAGTTCTCTAATTATTTCCTACTGATTGATTGACTGATTGATTGGTTGATCCAAATGGTCTCCAACTGCCTACCCTGACATACTTGTAAATTATCTCTGTGCTTTTAGCTAGTTTTCCAGCTAGCTTCTTGCAGAGGGTAAATAATGATTCATGCCAAGAACTTAATAAAGAACATGGATTTCATTCCTATTACTAAAAGTTTATTGGGGGGGCAGGGGAAACCAGAAATACAGAGTATTTTGGAGACAGAAGGGGACTCTAGAGATATTCTAGTCCATTTTTGTAATTTATTGCTGGGGAAACAGAGGCCCAGAGAGGGAAAGAAAGTGTCAAGCTCACCTCAAGGACCATGAGCTTCTATCCTCAAATAATCACCTTGCATTGACTTTGTTTTCTTTTTTCTTTCTTTCTTTTATTAAACCCTTACCTTCTGATTTAATATCAATTCTTCCCCTTTTTTAACCCTTACTTTCTGTCTCAGAATCAATACTGTGTATTAGTTCCAAGGCAGAGGAGCAGTAAAGGCTAGGAAACAGGGTTAAATGATTTGCCCAGGGTTCATGTAGCCAGGAAGTATTTAAAGTCAGATTTGAACTCTGCACCTACCTTCTTTAGACTTTGCTCTCAATCCACTGAGCCGCTTTGCTGCCCCCTCTTAGTATCAGTTTTAAGACAGAAGAACAACAAGGAGTAGGCAAATCGGGTTACTTGCCCAGGGTCACACAGCTAGGAAGTGTCTGAGGCTAGATTTAAACTCTGGTCTTCTTGACTCCAGCTCTGGTGCTCTATCCACTGTGCTACCAAGCTGCCCCATTTTGCATTTACTTTGGAGGTGTTTTGTATTTACTTACATGATATTTTCTCCATAGACTAAAATCTCTTTGTCAGCTGGGACTGTTATATTTTTGTCTTTATATCTCTCATGTAGCCTAGTGTAGTGAGGTCAGTTCCACCTCAGCACTACTGGCTTGCCCATGGTGGCCATGTAGGATTGAGGGAGGCAAGAGCCCAAGCAGCAGCCCCATCCCCTCTATATACATCATTACAGCTGGGATCTTTTTTGTTTTTCTTACCAATTCATTCCTTTTATTATTTTTTCAATTATATGGAGAAGCAATTTTAACTACTTTTTTCCTCCTTCCTTTCTTTTCTTTTTTCCTTCCTTTTTCTTTCTTTCTTTTCTTTTTTCTTCCTTTCTTCCTTTCTTTTCTTTCTTTTTTCTTTCTTCCTTTCTTTTCTTCCCTTTCTTTCCTTTCTTCCTTTCTTTCCTT
>NW_025365708.1:0-1421 GCF_016433145.1 Gracilinanus agilis | reverse complement strand
AAAAATAAAAAATAATTATTATTGTATGTTGAAGAGGTCAGGCATATCTCTTTTCAACAGTCTACTATATGTGAATTATGTAACCACGAATCTGAAAGGCAAGTAACTATTTGAAAAGAGACAAAGTCAAAAAGATTAAATGAATTTATATTATAATTTTACTGTTCTCAATTAACTCCTTTTTAAAACTGGTAATAATGAAATTACTCTCCTTGTTCTAATTATTTTCCTCCTTTTTTACAGATACTTGTCTCCTGTTACTCTATACTCAAAAAGAATGGAAAAAGAAAATTCTTCCCTAGTGACTGAGTTTATCCTGATAGGACTGACAGACCTGTCAGAGCTCCAGCTACCCCTCTTATTCCTATTCCTGGGAATTTATGTGTTCACCGTTGTGGGGAATCTGGGCATGATTACACTTATTGGGTTAAGTTCTCATCTTCACAATCCCATGTATTATTTCCTCTGTAATTTGTCCTTCATTGATCTCTGTCAATCAACTGTCATCATTCCCAAAATGCTTGGGAACTTTTCATCAGAGAAGAATACCATCTCCTACCCTGAGTGCATTACTCAGTTCTATATTTTTGCCTTTCTTACCATTTCTGAATGTCACATGTTGGCCGTGATGGCATATGATCGCTATGTTGCTATTTCCAATCCCCTTCTTTATAATGTTCTCATGTCCAATAAGATGTGCTCATTATTGGTGGCTGGAGTTTATGCACTGGGCCTGGTCGGGGCCACATCTCACACAGGCTGCTTGCTGAAGGTGTTCTTCTGTGAGGAAAATGCCATCAATCATTACTTTTGTGACCTCCTTCCACTCTTGAAGCTCTCTTGTTCTAGCACTTATGTCAATGAAGTGATGGCTCTGGCTCTGAGTACATTTAATATCCTTTTCCCAACACTAACCATTATTTGCTCTTATATTTTCATCATTGTTAGCATTCTAAAAATTCAATCCAATGAAGGAAGGTCCAAAGCCTTCAGCACCTGCAGTTCCCATATTGCAGCAGTTGGTGTCTTCTTTGGCTCTCTTGCATTCATGTATCTGCAGCCATCTTCAGTGAGTTCCATGGATCAAGGGAAAGTGTCTTCTGTGTTTTACACTATCATTGTGCCCATGCTAAATCCCCTCATCTACAGTCTGAGAAATAAGGATGTCAAAATTGCCTTTAGAAAAGTGATAGGAAGAACATTCTAGGGAATGATGAAATATTAGAATAATGAGTCAAGGGTTTTAGTACATACTATGATGCTGAGCAGGAGAGAGAGAGAGAGAGAGAGAGAGAGAGAGAGAGAGAGAGAGAGAGAGAGAGAGAGAGAGGTTCATGGTTACATAATTCACATATAGTAGACTGTTGAAAAGAAATATGCCTGACCTCTTCAACATACAATAATAATTATTTTTTATTTTT
>NW_025365707.1:0-6326 GCF_016433145.1 Gracilinanus agilis | reverse complement strand
GGTTTTTTCCAAGGTCAAGCCCCCTGGTGGACCCCCTTGCTTGATCCTCTGCAGGAGGTTCCTTTACAAGTCTCAGGGCGCTGCTTCCACAGTCGTATACCCTTCTGCACTGGTTCCCCACTCAGGTTTTCAGAGCTTTAGTTCCTGGCTGTGTCTGCCTCCACCCACGCCTGCGCCCAGCGTCCACTCTCTGCTCCCGCGCTCAGATTTCGCGTGCGTTTTTTGACTTAATGGGGTCCTAAGTCTTGCTGCTCTCAGGAATAGGTCCCAGAGCTGCTGATGACTCAATGGGTGCCCCAAACTTGCTCTATTTCTTTTTAGCTGGGTTCGGAGCTATAGATGAGTGTGGAGGGGGTGGGGGTGGGGCGGTTGCTCAGCCCGCGATTAAGTGAGACCCCTTTATAGCCTGGAAATGTCTCGATTCCACGTACCTTCCACGCTGTGCCCTGTTGTGGGGTTCCTCCATTCGTCTGGACTTGTTTTTATGTCCCCTTGAGGAGTTTTGTGTGTTTCGGTCAGGAGAGGTTAAGAGCTGCTTCTTACTCTGCCGCCATCTTAACCCGGAAGTCTATAAAAGGCTTTTTAATTTAATATAATCAAAATTATTCATTTTACATCTTATAATGTAAACCAAATCTTGATCAAAAACTCTCACACAATTGCAGTTCACAAGTATAAGACAATATAAACAAGAAAAAAAAGAGTAAAGGGAATAAGTAGCATATAAATCCCACATTCATTTGAACTAGTCAAAGGGGGGGAAAAATAAACACGACAGAGTATGAAAATGCTTTTCACTCATCAGGGAACCAGAAAGGAAAGAGGAAACAGGAAGGGGAGGAAGAAGAGGAAGAGCATAGGGAGAAATAGATAATAAAACTGTAATATTTGGAGATCCCAATATATGTCTTTTAGACATAGAAAAATCTAACTAAAATATAAGTGAGAAGTGAAGGACCTTGATCGTTTGGGAAATGTTAAACCTCAAGTGATTACTGAATAGAAAAAAAATTAATAAACACACACAGCTATCTATATTTCATATATATCCTTATATATATTTTATATATATCCTTAGCTGCACATGGCACTTTTACAAAAATTGATCATGTATTGTAAAATGGAATTTTTAACTCCCTCTGTTTATCTTAGCATAATCAATCAAGTACTTGCAGTGCTCCACCCTTTTAGCTTAATCATTCAGGAAGTTGAGGATCCTTTTGATAAAAGTTCATACCCTCAGAGGACAAGAGATGAATCCCACAGGCTCTGCCCCCAGGCAGTGCCAGACAAATTAAGAAACTATGATTGTTCCCTGAGATGTGATAGATCACCCCACAGTGAAAGGTAGTAGAAACCAGAGAGACAGGAAATGGCAAGGAGAAAACTGTTTATAAAAGCCAGCCCTGGTATTCTGATTCATTCTGTGTTGGAGATTCTGCATTGGTGACTGGGGCTGAAGGGAGGAGGCTTCCATGTTGCTGATTCTGCATTGGTGGCCCTTTCTGAAAGAGGAGATCCTGGCCAGAGCCACTGGCTTTTTGGCTTTTCTCCTGTCTTTGGTAGGAGGCTCTCTTTGGTGAGACTCTCTTTGGCGGGACACTCTCTTGGATGTGAGACTCTCTTTGGAGACTCAGTCTTTGTGGCATCAGACTCTCTTCTGGTTGGTGAAACTCTTGGCTGGAGACACTCTTGTGGGCTGGTGAGATTCGCATTCAGATTCATGCTTGCAGTCTGGAGGCATTCAGATCTGAATTTAGGGTATTTAGCTAGGCAATATTTTCTACCTCCTTCCTACATTTCCCTCTTTACTATCTAACTTGCTGTAATAAAGCTACTAAAGGTACTAACACTCTTTTGACTTAATATTTAATTATTATAAATGGTGACCACAGCTTTTTATAACTCTTTTTTATATTTTTATATATTTTTTTAAACCATTAACTTCTGTGTATTGGCTCCTAGGTGGAAGAGTGGTAAGGGTGGGCAATGGGGGTCAAGTGACTTGCCCGGGGTCACACAGCTGGGAAGTTTCTAAGGCTGGATTTGAACCTAGGACCTCCCATCTCTAGGCCTGAATATAACTCTTAATTTGACCAAAATCTTTTTAATTCTTACAATATAAAAGAATAAAAACTTCATCAACAAATTCAAAAAAAGCAGAAATATTAAATATATCTTTTACTGATCATAATAAGAAATTATATTCAATAAAAGATCATTAAAAATTATTAAAATTATTTGAAGACTAAAAAATTTCATTACAAAGAATGAGTGGATCAAAGAACAAATCATAGAAACAACAGACAGTTTCCTGTTTCCAGCTAAGTCTCAAAGCCCTCATCCAGAAAAGAAACTCTTATGAAGAAGGGGTTAGCCATCTCCACCAATTGCTGACCAACTGACACGCATCAGGCAGGAAATCCAGACTAGCCAAAGCAGCAAGGCACTCTGAGGGAGAGAAAGGAGGTGGCATGTTCCAGGCAAATCAAGTTACCACCATCATTTTGACTACCATCTCCCTTCAGAGCTTGATGGAGACAACCCAGGATCCTGAGCCTGAGAACCTAGGGAAGAGCAGTGCTTCTATCCTAAAATTCTCAGCCATCATCCTAAAGAGTGATACCTGTGAAAATGAAGCCAAGAAATTTCTCCTGAAGGTGCTAAAGCCATAGCTATTAAAGACCCAGAAAAGAAAGTTTTTGCAATCAGAGTCCCTGGCATTGTCAAATGGCTCAACATCACAGATTATTATCTTATTACTGGTAATGACATTAAAGAAGAGGTATTATTACCTGTTTTGCCACTGCACCCAAAAGACATAGGACTTTTCCATCTAACTAGTAGCTCAAACTTTCCTCATGCCTTGTCTTCCATTTGAATGAGAGTAAAGACTTTCTTAATTTTCTTTTTGAATCCCCATCACTTAGCATAGAGCCTGGCACATGGTTGGTTGAAGAGGACCAAAACGATATCAAGTGAAGTCTTATGACTCAATAATAAATTGGATTTAAGTAAAGCAGAGCTGTGTAAAATTTCACTCTTTCTTCTAGAGTCATCAAAGTCCAGTGGCAAGACAAAAGGCAAGATGACTGCTGATGAAATAGGATTCAGTGAATGAACTTGACTTCTTTGATGCCTTACCAAACTAAACATTCTACAGCACCTGCTTCTGCTGCTTTCATGGTCATTCTCATCCACCCCTTCCCCTGGGAGATGTCTTTTCTGTCTAACTCACCAATGGGTTTGCGCCTGTTGGTTTTTCTCAATCTGATTTGGCCTGCCAAGACAGTTTGTCAGGGTATTGCCACTATGCATGCTATAGCTTCTTGGAGATACAGGTGAGAGCTGAATGGCAGATGGACACCAGAGGAGGACAGTCTTTCCTAGTACTAGTCTTTCCTAAACACCCCATATACTAGTAAATACTTAGTAAGTACTTTATCTATTTGTTGCTTCCTTCAAATCTGGGAGATGCTGCCAAAGCAGTTCTAAGAAGAAATGTGATAGCTCAAAAAACTTTTATCAACAGAAGAGAGAAAGAACATATCAGAAAATTGAACTCACTGTTTGACAAAAATTGTTGGGAAAGTTGCAAAGCAATTTGGGGTGTGGGGGAATTGGGTGTAGACCAATATCACAGATATATATGCCACAAAGAACTCCAAATGGATGCATGACTTAGACATAAAAATGGTATAAAAAATTATAGTAGCAAAGGGGGAAAAATTACTCTTTGAATTTGTGGATAGGGGAAGAATTTATGACAAAACAAAGAACAGAGAAAAAAAAACAAAAAATGAAATGGACCATTTTTATTATATTACTAAAAAGTTTTTATAAAAAGTAACCTAATAAAGCTAAACTTTAAAAAGAAACAAGTAACTTGGTAAGGGAGGAGGAAAATCTTTGCAGAAAGTTTCTCTATTAAAAAGTCTCATTGTAAGATATATTAGGAACTGCTTCAAATTTATAAGAATAAGAGCCATTCCCCAAAAGATAAATGGGTAGCTCAGTGGATTGCCAGCCAGGCCTGGAGACTGGAGGTCCTAGGTTCAAATCTGACCTCAGATCTTTTCCCAGCTGTGTGACCCTAGGCAAGTAACTTGACCCCCCCATTGCCTAGCCTTTACCACTCTTCTGCCTTGGAACCAATACACAGTATTGACTCCAAGATGGAAAGTAAGGGTTTAAAAAAGAAAGAAAGAAAAATAAATGTTCAAAAGAAATAACCAGTTTTCATCAGAAGAAATCCAAGTTATAGAGAGTCATATGAAAGACTGCTACAGATGATTTCAGAAAAATCTAGAAAGATCTACACAAACTGATGTAGAGTGAAATAAACACAATCAGGAGAACATTGTACAAAGTAACAGCAGCAATGCAATGATCTGAGACAATTCTGAAGGACATATGATTGGGGAATGCTACCCACCTCCAAAGAAAGACCTGGAGTTGGAGTTGGATTGATTTGGATCAAATCATACTATCTTTCACAGTATATATACAGTTTATTTTGGAGTTTTGGTATTGTATGAGTATACTTTTATAACAATGGCCAATATGGAAGTATGTTTTGCATGATATTATATGTATGGTTCAAATTGCTCACCATCTTCAAGTAGTGGAAGGGAAGGGAGAGAGGGAGACAGTTTGGATCTTATATTTTGGAAAACTTTTTGAAAATTATTACTATATGTAATTGGGAAAATAAATTATCTTGTTCCAAATCATTAATTAGAAAAATGCAAATTAAAGCAATTAGGTTTCATCTCAAACCCATCTAACCAGTAAAATTGACCAAAAAAAATGAAAATGACAGATGCTGGAGAAGTTGTAGAAAAACAGGTACATTCATGTACTATTGGTGCAAATGTACACTGATCAAATTCAGCCATTCAGAAAATACTAATAGGGCTATGTCCACAAAAAATCAAAGAAAGAGAAAAAGGACTTGGGTACAAAACTATTTAGAGCACTTCCTATTTTGTGGAAACTTGGAATGGATACTTAGTATTGCTTCTAAGACAGAAAGTAAGGGTTTAAAAAACAACTAGTGCAGGCAGCTGGGAGGCTCAGTGGATTGAGAGCCAGGCTAAGAGATGGAAGGTCCTAGGTTCAAATCTGGCCTCAGACACTTCCTAGCTGTGTGACCCTGAGCAAGTCACTTAACTCCCATTGCCTAGCCCTTATGCTCATCTGCCTTAGAACTAATACACAGTATTGATTCTAAGATGGAAGGTAAGGGTTTAAAAAAATTTTTTTAAACATTTATTAATATTCGTTTTTAACATGGTTACATGATTCATGCTCCTACTTTCCCCTTTAACCCCTGCACTTCCCCCCCCAACCCATGGCCGTCGCACATTTCCACTGGTTTTATCATGTGTCCTTGATCAAGACCTATTACCAAATTGTTGATAGTTGCATTGGTGTGGTAGTTTCGAGTCTACATCCCCAATCATGTCCGCCTCAACCCATGCGTTCAAGCAGTTGTTTTTCTTATATGTTTCCACTCCTGTAGTTCTTCCTCTGAATGTGGGTAGCTTTCTTTACCATAAATCCCTCAGAGCTGTCCTGTGTCATTGCATTGCTGCTGGTACAGAGGTCCATTACATTCGATTTTACCACAGTATATCAGTCTCTGTGTACAATGTTCTTCTGACTCTGCTCCTTTCACTCTGCATCAGTTCCTGGAGGTCTTTCCAGTTCACCTGAAACTCCTCCAGTTTATTATTCCTTTGAGCACAATAGTATTCCATCACCAGCAGATACCACAATTTGTTCAGCCTTTCCCCAATTGAAGAACATACCCTCCTTTTCCAGTTTTTTGCCACCACAAAAAGCGCAGCTATAAATATTTTCGTACAAGTCTGTTTATTTATGATCTCTTTGGGGTACAAACCCAACAATGGTATGGCTGGATCAAAGGGCGGGCATTCTTTTATAGCCCTTTGAGCATAGTTCCAAATTGCCAGCCAGAATGGTTGGATCAGTTCACGACTCTACCAGCAATGCATTAATATCCCAATTTTGCCACATCCCCTCCAGCATTCATTACTCTCCCCTTCTTTCATTTTAGCAAATCTGCTAGTTGTGAGGTGATACCTCAGAGTTGTTTTGATTTGTATTTCTCTAATTATTAGAGATTTAGAACACTTTCTCATGTGCTTATTGATAGTTTTGATTTCTTTATCTGAAAATTGCCTATTCATGTCTCTTGCCCATTTATCAATTGGGGAATGGCTTGATTTTTTGTACAATTGATTTAACTCCTTGTATATTTGAATAATTAGACCCCTGTCAGAGTTTTTTGTTATAAATAT
>NW_025365706.1:0-4811 GCF_016433145.1 Gracilinanus agilis | reverse complement strand
GGATAGATCAATAGATAGGTAGATGGATGGAAGGATGGATAGATAAAGAGAGAGAGAGAGAGAGAGAGAGAGAGAGAGAGAGAGATGATAGAAAGCTGGATAGATGGGTGGATAGACAGACAGATGACAAATGGATGGGCAGAGAGAGAGATATGGATAGATAGATTGATTGATAGATGATAGAAAGCTGGATAAATGGGTGGATAGATAGATCAATAGATCGATAGATATATGATGGAAGGCTGGATAGACATAGAGATGGATGGACAGAGATAGATAGATAGACAGACAGAAAGAAAGATGGACAGACAGACAGATGGATAGAGAGATCAATAGATAAATGACACAAAGCTGTATAGATGGCTGGACAGACAGACAGATGGATAGATAGATAGACAGCTAGATCTAAGAATCATCTTCATACAGATGATCATTGAACTAATGGGAGCTGATGAAGTCATTAAATGATAAAGTATAAAGGAAGAAGAGAAGAGGGCCTAGGACAGAGAGCTGGTTAATGGGCTTGATATGGATGATGAACCTACTGTGTGTGAGCCATACTGCTACTTGTTAGGGATACAAAGAAAAAAAAGAAATACTCCTTAAACAGAAGCAGCTTATATTTTATTTGGGGAAAACAGTATGTACATGATAGAGCTCTAGATCTGGAGTCAGGAAGGCCTGAATTTCAATCCAGACTCAGACACTTATTTATTGGGTGATCCTGGACAAATCAAAAACCCTTTTGGCCTCAGTTTCCTCATCTGTAAAATGAACAGGAGAAGGTAATGGCAAACCACTCTTTGTCAAGAAAACCCCAAATGAGGTCATGAAAAGTCAGGCACGACTGAAATGACTGAACAACCACAATATAAAAAATTATTTTGACGGGGGAGAGGGGAGAAAAGGTAATAACCAGCTTGCACTACTGACCAATTGCCATCAGTGGGCAGATGCTGCAGCCCTCACTTCCTTAGCAGTCACAGCTACTAGAGACCAGGAAAAGAAAGTTCCCACCACCAAAGTCATTGACACTGACAAATGGTTCAACAGCAGAGCTAGATAGCTTTTTATCCTTGGAAATGACATTAAAGAGGATTCATTACCATCTGCTTTGCTGCTGCACCCTAAGGACCACTAGTCCTTTCCATCTGACTTGCAATTGAATCTCTTGTATGTGTTTTTTCTCCCCTGAGAATTTGAGCTCCTTGAGAGCAGACTCTCCTATTTTCCACTTATATCCCCAGTGCTTAGCACAATTCTTTCTCTCCTGGCTCTCTTCCTCTCTAACTCCTTCCCCCTTTCTCAGTCTCTTTGGCTAGATCTTCATTGAGGTCATATATCCAGTTTTTTAACTAATTGCTTTACACATAGTAACGGCCTAATCAATACTTTAAAATTTTAATTCACCAGAAGCAGTCAAGTGGCTCAGTGGATTGAGAGCCAGGCTCAGAGATGGGAGGTCCTACGTTCAAATCTGGCCTCAGACACTTCCCAGCTGTGTGACCCTGGGCAAGTCACTTCACCCTCATTGCCTAACCCTTACCGCTCTTCTGCCATAAAACCAATACATAGTGTTGATTCTAAGACAGAAGGTAAGGGTTTAAAAAAATAAAATAAAATTCATACATTCATTCATTAAAACAGTTCACAACAGAATAAGAGCTCCTGAGGACACAATGGAAGAGCATTATGGGATAAGGACACAGGAGGGAAGCTGATAGGTGGGGGAGTGGATAGAAGGATGGAATTGTAATCAGGAAGAATTGAGTTCAAAACTCAGCCCTAGACACTTACTGTCTGTATGACCCTGGGGAAATCCCTTAACTGCTTTGTGCCTCAGTTTCCTCATATGCAAAATGGGACAAATCCTAGCACCTACATCCCAGGGTCGTTGTGAGGACCAAATGAATCAGTTGTACAATGCTTTGCAAAACTGAAAGCATGTGATATAAATACTAGCTATTATGTGGGAGAAAGGAGGGGTGGAGGGAAAAGAGAGCTGAAGCCTAGGCTGAATTCCAGGGATTCTGAGTGGACCCATAGGTCACTTGTGACTTTCATAGAAGAAATGGCAATATTGGTTTGATTCTCCATCCCTAAGTGAGTAATGGAAGCCTGGAGTGGGGAAGAAAAAGCTGCCGGTCAGATCACTGGCCTCATATTGATTGGTGGTCAAGGCAGAGACTGACAGAATCCTGGGATCTCCCACCCAACAATAACTCTTCATTTGCTAAACTCATCATTTTTTAAACTCACAGCTCAAGTTTGCCACCCATTCCATTGAATCTCTAATCTTCCCACTTCCATCTTGCTCCTGGCTAGTTAGCAAGGTAAAGGTTCTGTGATTCTGATTCTTGAAGTAACAGCTAAGAAGTGTCTGAATCTGGACTTGAACTCAGATCTTCCTGACCCGAGGACCAGCATTCTATCCAGTGGGCCATTTAGCTGCCATCAGGCCAATGTCTCCAAGGATGTAAAGGACTAGTATGAGGGAAAAGGTTTTATTTGTTCATCTTGATTTATGGTGAATATAAGGAAGAGAGAATCTCAGACACTTACTAGCTCTGTGATCCTGGGCAAGTAACCCAATCTACATGCCTCAGTTTCCTCACCTGTAAAAATGGAGAGGATAATAGCACCTACCTCTCAGGGTTGCTGAAAGGATTTAATGAGACAATATTTGAAAAGATCTTTGGGATCAGCCAAGTGGCACAGTGGGTAAAACATCACGCCTGGAGTCAGAAGGACCTGAGTTCAAATCTGTCCACAGATTCTTCCTAGCTGTGTGACCCTAGGCAAGTCACTTAATCTCATTTAACCTCATTTGTCTTAAAGTTATCACTAAGACAGAAAGTAAAGGCTTAAAAAAGATCTCTGCAAATCTTAAAGTATTATAAAAAGGTTAGCTATTGTGAAAATTATATCTAGTAGTATTTATAATATTTTATTATTAATATTATTAACAATAACAAGCCAGTGCTTTGAGTCAGAAAGATCTGAGTTCATATCACTACATGTGTGACCCTAGGGAAGTAACTCAAATTTCTTGAGTTGCCCCAAATAGTTCCCTCGGACTTATCTGTTAAATAACATAAGCTTTGGATCTACGATTGATGTAGGGAGAGCTCACGCTGGATGGAACAAGATGGAACAAGATCCTAACAATCAGAGCCATCTAGATCTTGATAGTCTAGGATTCTATGGGAAATCTCAGCAGTCAGTCAATGAGTACTTAACCACCCTAACCATGTGGTAGGCACTGATTTAAGTCCTGAAATGCAAAGACAAAGAGAAACATGAATTGCCTTCAAGATGAGTTCATTCTAACGTGAGAGAGAAGAGGAGATGCCAAATGCAATCCTCATAGCACACACAAGATACATCCTGTATAAATGGAAGATAATCCCAGAGGGAAGGTGGGATTCGAGCTGAGTCTTGAAGGAGGTCAGGAGAGCAGGAGGCAGAGGCTCATGCAGTCAGTGAGAAGGAACTGAGAGGAGAGAGGGATGTGAGGAACAGCGAAAAGGCCACATTAGCTGGATCTCAAAATGTGGGGCAGAGAGAACGCATCATAACATAAAGTATAAGAAGACGGCAAAGGAGGGTGAGGCAGCTCATGAAAGGCTTTGAATGCCCAAAAGAGAATTCTTAAATTTAATTTTGTAATTGAAAGAGGCACTGGAGATTCCTGAGAAGGAAGCGACATAGGAGAACCCGAGCTTTGCGAAAATCACTCTGGCAGCCTCGTGAGGGGTGGAATGGAGTGGAGAGACGAACTGAAGGGAGACTGACTAGCAAGCTGTTGGAAGAGCAGCTCTAACCTAGCAGCCTCCTGGTTTGGGACTGATGGTGGGACAAAATGAGAGCGCTTGTGAGTCACTGAACATTTAACACATGAACATCCTAAGACAGCGAGGACACGTAACAAGGATATGGTGGTACTTTCCATCTCTGCCTGTGACCCTCCACTCGCCTCCATGTGGAAGGTCCCTGGCAGAGACATCGGAAGTCATCAGGATATGATGACTCATGTGGGTTGGGGCACCCACCACGTCTGAGAGTCCCAGACTCCACGTGGCTGGGAATCTGATGCCCCTAGATGTGCAGAAAGGAGGGAAAGGAGCAAACCACATTCCAGGAGCACCTTTATCTTCTTTTAGGTAAAGCCTTCCCATGATGTGGGTGGGAGAAGATGCTGATCCTGTCACATGGGCTATTGTTAGAGTATAGCCATGAGGTGATGAGGTCTTACACCCAAGCGATGGCAGGCTCAAAAGAGAGTAGAGAAAATATACTAGAGGTGTTCTACTAGAAGTAGAAGTGCCAAGATGGGACAACAGCTGGATACATGGGAGGAGGAACTAAGTTGAAAGAAAGAATTGAGCCATCGAAGATGACTCCTGGGTTGCAATTCTGAATGACTGAGAGAATGCTGGTGTGCCAACAGGAATAGGGAAGTAGGAGAAAAAGGACAATTGGAGGGAAAAGATCATTTGGACATATTGAACTTGAGATGCTACAGTTTGAGATATCCAAAAGGCAATTGGTGATGTAAGACTAGATTTCAGGAGAGGTTAAGGTTGGAGATATATATAAAGAGATGAGAACTGAACCCACAGGAGCTGATAAGATCACCAAACAGATTCTATAGAAGAAAATGAAAATTCTATTCCAAGAAAAGAAGAAAGTCCAGGATAGAGCTCCATGGAATATTTATAGTTACAGGACATGAACTAGATGAAGATCTAGCAGAGATAAGAAAAGAGCTGTCTATCAGGAAGAAGGAAGGAAGGAAGGAAGGAAGGAAG